>NC_053025.1:170232235-170413869 GCF_003073215.2 Triticum urartu | reverse complement strand
GACATAGAGTTTTGACTCTTCTCTCCTCAAATTTCACTAAAAACAATTTAGGATCACGCGGGTATCTTGGAGTCGTTCCGATCGATTTGTGACGAGAACATTGTTCTTGGTGCCTCCTGTCATTTAGGCGTTGTGGCAGTGTCCCGGGGAGTTGAGATCCGAGGTGTTGTCGTCACAATTTTATCGTTGCAGTTCTAGAATACCTGAGTTTAGTTTCGCCGACATCGAAAATCTCTTTTATGCACTTGTTGTTAGATAACCTCGACGCCACCCAGTACTGGGGAGGGAGTTCGGGAGTATTGCCATAACTCGTATAACGGATGCTTTTCGAAGGTTGAGGTAAACGATTTCCGAAAGTTTCTTGGTTATGTGTTGAAGGATGGATACAGCTGGATGTAGGAATTGGTAGTTTGGGTGAGATATTATGCTTCCCCTGTATCCCCAACACCTGGTTGCATAACCGGAAAATTTCGGGAGTTTATAAGTGGGAATTCAAGTAGCTCTTAGGATATCTTTCCGGCAGATGTATGATATGATATTGGGGTTCGACGTCTAGTGGTCCGCCTATCCATGGTTGGTTTTACAGTGGTCTCGTTGTGTCTTAAAGAGTCCTTGGCTATGCCGACTCGGGGACGCTTCGTATGTCATGTGCACTGCCTTGTACATGATGGTGTTGTACGATCGAGCCCGTGTAGGCCCCACCACGAAAACTTCAGAAGAAATCTTTATCATATGTTTGTTCCGGCTTATTTTGCAAGCCAATTCTTGTTTTGTTTTGAGTTGTGGTATTCGAGTTGCTTCGAAGTCAAATGTTGATTCCATACCTTTTCTAAGCGGTGTTCTCATGTTCCTATGAGAATACTAATCCTTCTTGATCATCGAGTTTGTCATGTCAATCCTTTTTCACCGGTGTGCTTCTCATCAAGTGGATCTGATCATTGCAACATCCGCAAGATCAAGTATCAGTTCTTCTCAATGGTGTTTGTTTCATCCGTCCCCAAGTTGCCTTTGTTTTCCCGCCCACCCACCTGTTTTCTTCAAGGAATGTGATGTCTTAATCAAGTATCCTTTTATTCTTTTGAAGTCACTCCATTCCTTTTCCGTCAATGTTCTTATCCGGTGATTCTCAAGAAGATACTAACGGAGCTTCAAGTTATCATTATTCGTTCTTTTTCTTCCCCGATGGAACCAATTCAAGCTTTTGGTGTTCATCTTATCCTTTTTCTTCGGGGCAAATACCTTCTTATGCCGGTGCACCTCATAATCATTCCCCGTTTGCTATTCAATTGTTTCGGAGTGCTCAAGATATCTCGAGGCTATTGTCTCATTCAAGTCTTTTAATTCAACCAGTGCAATCTCTCTCTTTAAATCATCTCAACGGTGTTTCTCTTGAGTGGGCCCTAACCCATAGGTCTTTTCCCAGGATCTTACCTGACTCTTCTTATTTTCTCGGAGCTATCCTAAATTCTTTTCAAAGTTTGACGTAAGAATGATTTAACATCAGTCAAATGTCTTTCTCCAAGATCTATCAAATTCCTTTCATCGTTAGTTCAACTTTTCCATTCTTCTTTATCCTGGAGTATCTCAATAATTCTCAGTGGTGGTTCTCGTCATCATTATCAACATTTGAAGACCGAAGAAGAGCTTCTTTGCAATCATATCCGTTCTCTTGAAGAATCATGGTTCTAGCTTTCTGCCATCCTTTCATAATTATTTTCGATTGTCAGAATTCTTTTCACCTATCCGGAGCAATTCAAGATTCTTTTCAGTTTGTTTATCCGAAGTCCATAAATTCAGTTTTATTCATTCTTAGCTTCCAGTTATCATTCTCCAATCTTACCGGTGCATCGTTCACGTTTTTCTCTTATCAGCTCCTGATCTCTTCATTCTCATGGATCTAAATTCACTCAAGCATCTTCGTTCATTTGCAAATTCTTCCCGGTGTTCCTTTATCTTTACTTCGTTCGTTTTCAATTCTAACGGTGGTTCATTCAAGAGTTCTCTTATTTATCAATTTATTCGATGTTCCAATCCTACCGGCGGTTCGTTGAAGACATTCTCAAGTTTGCGCTATATCTATCTTAATCCTTTCTACGAGAATAAGTAGTATGCCAAACCCGTTGCTTGTCATCAATTAAATTGGTGAAGGTTAAGCATAATGTAATTCTTATTATTGTTTCATCCATATGATAATCTTTTCTTTCGGAGTTTGTTCACGATGATTAAATTCTTGGTTTCAAGTGCTCGTCTTTCTTTCCCGGAGTTCCAAGCTCTAATTATCACGGAGATCCATCTAAATCATTACAAGGTTTCACCTTGTGTTTCCGACTTCTCTTTATTTTCGTTATTCTTTTTGTTTATCGGAGTTCTTCTTGAAGGTTCTACATGATGGTTCATCAAGGATTTATATTCCTTCTCGAAGTGTTCATCGAGATTCTTTTCAGAGGAGCTCATGCATTCTACATCTTGCTATCCGGAGTGCAATTCTTTCTACCTTATCATTGGAGGTGGTATTATGTCATTCTTGAAAATTTGAGTTCATGTTTCATGATTCTCATGTTGTCAAGAATGAGGTATTTTATATCCATCAACCTCTTCGTTGGAGTTATCTTGGGTAATATTTTCACCTAAAGCCTTCCCTAAGGATTGTTGCTATTATGGTGCCCATAAATGACTCAAGTTCTTTTATCCTCCCGGTGAAATAGTTTCTCGTCTCCTTGTGGATATCAGTCCAATCTATCGTTTCCGTCAGTGGCAGAATTTCAACTCAGCTTTGAGATGTTTTCCATAAGCCCACAACAAGCTTACTCTTTTCGTTGTTGGTTTCCAACAACTCCGTTCGACCCTTCTCCTAAAGACGTTGTTTTCCTCTTCGTTCTTTTGAATCCATTCTTACAGTCGTTCCGGAGGCATTGCGATGCTGTTCTTTTCACTCATCATCCCGCTTTTGTCAAAGATCTTGTTCTTTTCATGCCTATCCATTTAACCGGAGTGTGGTGCCATTCTACTCAAGTTCTTTTCGCCTTATCAAGCCTTGCATCCCTTTTCAACCGGAGTGCTGTCTAAGATCTTTCTTACCCCTTGTTCCATTCATTCAATAGTTCTGGAGGCAGTATGTTGTGATTTCATCAAGTATCTTCTCATCTTACCAAGATCTTATTCATTTCCTTTTCTTTTCAATCAGAGTGCTGTCCGAATTTGTTCTTCCTTATTCCTCTTTTCTGGCGGAGATTGTCAACTTCGTTCATCTCCATTGTATTATTTTCTCAGAATGGCTTACCTCGCAAGGTTCTTTGGTTTCACTCATTTGTCAAAGAAGCAACTTAGTTTTACCTCTTCTCTTTCTCTTTTGTTTTCCCCGGTGCCATCCTAGATCTCGGGACGAGATCCTCTCGTAGTGGTGGAGTGTTGTGACGCCCCGAGACCATTGCGCCAGGTGTCCTCCAGTTATTCGCTGCTGTTGCTTTGTCATTTTCTTGCGTGTTGCATTTCTTGTCATGTCATCATGTGCATTGCATCATCATGTTTTCGAAACTTGCATTCGCCCGGTTTCTACCAGTTCCTTCCGTAGTCCGTTCTGAGCCCAGACACCCTTGCACGCGCCTGAGGCATGTCCGAAATATTATTTTATAAGTGTCCGGAAAATGTTCTCGGAATGGGATGAGAGTTGACGTGTGGTCTTATTATAGTGTAGATAGACCGCCTGTCAAGTTTCATCGCATTCGGAGATCGTTTGGTGCCCCAATGGATAACTATAGCGGAAATATAGTCGGTCTAATGTCGGACGTTTTCGGTCTCCGGAAACAGTCGCCGGGCCTTTCTCTCTTCTCTTTTCTCAGCCTGAGGCCTTCCGCATAGTCCACTACCTACTGCCAGGCCCAACCTAACCTCTCTCATCAGCCCGCGGCCCTCCTCCCGCGCGCATCCGAAATCGGTCCCGGACCCGACCCGGACAGTCGTCACCGTTGGATCCGGAACATCCCCAAACATCTACAAAACATCACCGTTGCCTTGTTTGGACTCCCTAACCCATCCATCTCCGACCGTCCAATTTTGATCGGACGATCCAAAATACTCCATCTCCTTTTCTCTCTTTTCTTTCTTTCTTGTTTTCATCTCTGTAATGGAAAGTAGAGAAGAGAGAGATCTTTTCTTTCTTTCTTCTCTTCTTACATTGAATCCAGCCGGCCCGGTCCCGCAGCCTCCTGCGGCCCATTTGGCCAAGCCTCCCACAGCCCAGCCACCTAACCCTAGCGCACTCCCATCCCGATTGATTCCTCCCCCCTCTCGCTCCCACCAGTGCCGCCAGGGGCCGAGACCCATCTCCCTCGCGCAGCAACCCCCGATCCCATCGCTCCCTCACGCCCTCGCTCCCTTTCCCTGATCCACCGCATGCCGCCTCCGTTCGATTCTCCCCCGCCGGCGAACAAAGCCACCGGAGCGCCGCCAGCCTCGTCCCTCTCCCCTTCGTTCTCCTGCGCCGTCATATGCAAAGGAGCAGGGCCCTCGCGCCGCGTGCCTCGTGCCCCTGCTCCCGGACATCCTCTCCGGTCGCCTCCTCCGCGCCTCCAGCGTGCCATGGTCTCTTCTACCTCAGCACCACCCATGGCTGCCGCGCTGGCAAGCCCCGCCGCCACTCCGGCTGGCGAGTCCAGGCCGCCGAGCTCGCCTTGCCTCGCCTCCTGCATCTCGTGTGCCCCGCTGGGCGCGGGGGTTCCCATGTCCAGCGCCTCCTGCTCGCTCCGCCACGGCCTCCTCGACGTGGTTGAGCCCGACCACGACCCTCTCCACATGCCACCTAGTTCTCGTCTCCTCCCCGTGGCATCGCGCGCCCGAAGCCCAGGACCTCCTCCGCTTGCTGTTGCCATTGCTGTCAAGTCAGACGACTACCGGACAAAGATTATCGCCAAGTCCCATCGTTGAAGATTTTGTCAAGTTCCCCTGGTTTTGACAAACACCACCCCGCAAGCGCCAAGTACCACGACGGTCCTTGAAGAGTTAAGATTCGACAAGTCCGATGGCGCACTTGTACAACTACTTTGTCGAGAACGAGACTGGCAAGACCGACGGCGCGGAAACGCCAAGTACCACTCATGTCGGCAAGACCCGCAAGTCGGACCCTGAACGATCGACGTCTCGTGGACCGTGTACAACTACCATCGCCCCGAAGACGTTGGAGTCATCAAGTACCTCTCTGAACGAACGTGAATGACTACCGTCGCAAGAACGGGACCGAAAAGTCTGAAGACCACAAGTACCACGACACCGATGACATGAACGTCTACGGAAACTCATGCAACGATAAACATGTACCACTACCGCCGCCGAGATCGCGAGAACCTCTACCGTCGACCCTAGAGCGTGCGAGAACGACTACTTCCAGTACCGCCGTCGCGAGAACATCTACTTCCTCTACTTTGCACCGAACGAGAACTGTCCCGCTTGCACGCTTCAAAGGTATAACCTCGAGACGACGTCCGTGAACGAATGCATGTGGGTTGTCGTAATCCGCCCATGAACGTTAGTTGTTCCCTCGTTTGACACCATCGTCGATTCATGGGACACCCGGTATCCGGGAGTGCCCCACCATCTTTTGCACGTATCCGCACACTTCTCCTTTGCATCGGTACCTCAATTGAGTTACCGGAACCGGAACGTTGCCGTGGCACCGTTTCGTTATCGTTGCCGTGGCACCCTTTTCCTTTCCACCACGGTGACAAATGCTTCTTAATGCTCTTGTCAACTTTTAATAAAATTGCATAAACTTGAACGTTTCATCCGCATCATGTTAACAACTTTAAGATGGTTAAAATTTGTTGTTGCATTAAAATTGCTAATGCATATGGGGACTTACCGGATTTGTTATTTGTTATATCCAGCCCCATTTAAATTGTTTAGATGATATAGTTTTGTTATGCTTCACCTCTTGCCATGTTAACCAACATTTAATATTGTTGAGTAACCAACCGAGAGTGAACTAAATAAGTCATGTGGTGATTCGTCAATATGCAGCTCGTAGCATATTGAGCTTCACTTAATTTGTAGTATTTTTTGTGCACTTGACCATGCCATGCTTCATTAAACCAGACATGCATCATACTTGGTTGTGCATCATGCCATGTTTATGTGTTGTTTGTTTACTATGTTGTGTGCTTCTTTCCGGTGTTGCTTCTTCGGGTTGGGTCTGATAACGTCGCGTTTGTGAGGACCTGTTCGACTACGTCCGTTTGTCTTCTTCATGGACTCGTTCTTCTTCCGTGCGGGATTTCGGGCAAGATGACCATACCCTCGAAATCACTTCTATCTTTGCTTGCTAGTTGCTCGCTCTATTGCTATGCCTATGCTGCGATACCCACCACTTGCTATATCATGCCTCCCATATTGTTGAACCAAGCCTCTAACCCACCTTGTCCTAGCATACCGTTGATTGGCTATGTTACCGCTTTGCTCAGCCCCTCTTATAGCGTTGTTAGTTGCAGGTGAAGATGAAGTTTGTTCCTTGTTGGAACATGGAGATGTGGTTCCTTGTTGGAACATGTTTACTTGCTGGGATATCACAACATCTCTTATTTAATTAATGCATCTACATACTTGGTAAAGGGTGGAAGGCTCGGCCTTATGCCTGGTGTTTTGTTCCACTCTTGCCGCCCTAGTTTCCATCATATTGGTGTTATGTTCCCGGATTTTGCGTTCCTTACGCGGTTGGGTTATAATGGGAACCCCTTGACAGTTCGCCTTGAATAAAACTCCTCCAGCAATGCCCAACCTTGGTTTTACCATTTGCCACCTAGCCTTTTCTTTCCCTTGGGTTCTGCAGACTCAAGGGTCATCTTTATTTAAACCCCCCTGGGCCAGTGCTCCTCTGAGTGTTGGTCCGACCGAGTAGACTGCAGGGCCACCTCGGGGCAACTTGGGGGTTGGTTTTACTCGTAGGATGTCTCATCTGAGTGTGCCCTGAGAACGAGATATGTGCAGCTCCTATCGGGATTTGTCGGCACATTCGGGCGGTGTTGCTAGACTTGTTTTACCATTGTCGAGGATGTCTTGTAACCTGAATGCCGAGCCTGATCGGATTGTCTTGGGAGAAGGAATATCCTTCGTTGACCGTGAGAGCTTGTGATGGGCTAAGTTGGGACACCCCTACAGGGATTTGAACTTTCGAAAGCCGTGCCCGCGGTTATGGGCAGATGGGAATTTGTTAATGTCCGGTTGTAGAAAACCTGAAGTTAACCTTAACTAAAATACATCAACCGTGTGCGTAACTGTGATGGTCTCTTCTCAGCGGAGTCCGGGAAGTGAACACGGTGTTGGAGTTATGCTTGATGTAGGTTGTTCTAGGATCACTTCTTGATCATAGTTTCTCGACCGTGCTTTTGCCTTCTCTTCTCGCTCTCTTTTGCGAATATGGTAGACACCATAAATGCTAGTCGCTTGCTGTAGCTCCACATCATACCCTTTTTACCTTACATATAAGCTTAAATAGTCTTGATCGCGAGCATGTGAGATTGCTGAGTCCCCGTGACTCACAGATACTTTAAAAACTAGTTTGCAGGTGCCGATGAAACCGTGCAGGTGACGCAACCAAGCTCAAGGAGGAGCTCAATGAAGGTCTTGTCCTTTGTGTTGTTTCGTTCTAGTTGATCAGTAGTGGAGCCCAGTTGGGGTCGATCGGGGATCTGTGTAGCATTTGGGGTAGTCTTCTTTCATTTTGGTTCCGTAGTCGGACCTTGAGTGTATTTGGATGAATGTAATGCTTTATTCATGTAATTTTGTGAAGTGGCGATTGTAAGCCAACTATGTATCCTTTCCCCTTTTATTTATATTACATGGGTTGTTTGCGAAGATTACCTCACTTGCGACATTGCTTCAATGCAGTTATGCCTCTAAGTCGTGCTTCGACACGTAGGAGATATAGCCGCATCGAGGGTGTTACATGCAACTTGGGAAGATCAAGGATGCACAAAAAAGTAATGAACAGAGGCTCGGAGCAGTGATGTAATAGCTAGCATCGGAAAAAATGTAGGGTAAAATGAAGAAAAAGCAGCAGAACCAGAATCTAATTTGCTGATGCATAATTATGCATAGAGAACATAGAAGCAGTCTGAAGTAACCAACAGGTGGCATTAGAACAACACCATTATCATAAATATAGCATGCATGAAGTAAAATAGTAGGCAGTGATATACAGGAAGTACAATAATACTTAGGACAAAACAAAATAATTGTAACTATATGTGCACTGGTTTGTAATTTAGCACATGCAACCTACTCACTGCTACACGTATGGCCCTACGGGTGAAAGCAGAATAACGCGTCTCATGAAAAATTGAATGATGCCCTGAAGAAATTTGAAGGTGCAGTGCTTATGCGTAGAAAGTGAACGTAGGTGCCGGTCGTTTGATAATAGTACTTGATTCTCGGTGGCGTATGGGTATTTTTGTCATACTTGAAAGCTAAGGATCGTCGATAGTGCTCATGTTGTGGTTGAGTTTGGGCCAGCTGTCGCCGTCGCTGAAGCGGCTCCGGTGCTTCGGTTGCGGCGCTTGTCGACATATAAGAAATCTCATCTGTGGTAAGTGAAAATTTCCACGATAAAGAAGAGAAAAACCAAAGGAGTACAAATCAAAATAACCTGATGAGGCTACGGCATCAGTAAAGCAGGGCCGGTGGAGTTGAATATGGCGTCCGTGGAGCGGGTCTGGTGTAGTGGACGAACTCGTCGACGAAGAACATCCGGTGCAGCGTACAATGCTTTCGTTGAGGCGGAGCTGTTGCAGCGGACAAGGGCTTGTATGAAGGGCCAGCAATGCAGGGGGACGAGGTAGAAGGGCCTACAATATGGTGGGCGAGGGCACCGGTGAAGCAGTTCTGGTGCGGTGGACCATGATGGCGGTCAAGGAGATCTGGAGCGGTGGACAAGCCAGTCGTTGAAGCGGCTCCGGTGAATTGGTGAGTTGGCAGTTGGGGGTTCCAAGGTGCGGAAGGTAGATCCCGTGGGGTGTGAGGTCCACCGCTGCAACGGAGGACTAGATTTGGCGGCTTGGCGTGGTTGGGGGAGGAGGCGGGGAGGGGAAGGGGAAGGGCTCTGGGGAAGAATCTGGAGGCCAAAGAGGGGAAAACAATGGAGTTACCAAAGCAACCCTTTTCCGTTCATGTGGCAGGGGTAAAATAGGAATATCGCAGGGCTAAACTTTCAGGCGCGAGATATTTCGATGTGAGCGGGAAGTTTGAAAGATTTTGGCGGCTGAAATTAAGTGTTCTGCTCTTATACGGTCGACTATGATATCATGGCTGAAAATTTATTTGTTTTGCACGCAAAAAAGTGCAAGTTTAGAAAATCAATGTCTCTAACTCCAAACTTAGATTGTCCATTCAATTCAAATATGGATATTTGAGCTAGTGGAAGCAAATACCGTCATATGGTCCAATTCAAATGACAGTCCAAATGTGTTTATCCTAAATATGATGAGAAAGAGAGAAATGTGGATGTGTATGAATAAAGTGGATGATTATAAGGTTTGAACACGCCCGTATGTGTGTATCTCTAGGTTTGATAAATGAATTTGAAATCACGAAATCCCATCTTAAAAAATGTACCTCCGTTTAAATGAATTATAGAAGCTAATAATGGATTCGAATTCCAAAATTCCAATCTTAGGTTTGTAATTCGGGTACTTCAAAATATAGCACACATGTTCAAAAGTATTATTATCTCATAGTCCAAACTGTGAAACAAATTGATCAACCATGTGTGCACGCACTATTGATCAATTACACTAAAGTCTCTCAAATATAGACACCTCACTCTTTATCTAAAGCCACCCACTCCGTCCCCCCACAAGTCGTTCTCTCCCCCGGACACGAACACAGGAGCACATTAAACCCCCTCTCTCTTCTAAATCTGGACATTGATACGTCACCAACGTATCTATAATTTTTGATTGTTCCATGCTATTATATTATCTATCTTGGATGTTCTATATGCATTTATATGCTATTTTATATGATTTTTGGGACTAACCTATTAACCTAGAGCCTAGTGCCAGTTTCTGTTTTCCCCTCGTTTTTGAGTTTCGCAGAAAAGGAATATCAAACGGAGTCCAAATGAGCTGAAAATTTATGGTAATTTTTTATGGACCAGAAGAAGCCCCCGAACTAAAAGAGTTGGGCCAGAAGAGCCACGAGGCCTCCACAAGGGTGGGCGCACCATTCGTCCTTGTCATCGCCTCGTGGACCCCCTGACTTGTTCTCGATGCCAAAAATTCCTATAAATACAGAAACCCCTGAAAAGAAACCTAGATCGGGAGTTCCGCCACCGCAAGCCTCTATAGCCACCAAAAACCAATCGGGGCCCTATTCCAGCACCCTGCCGGAGGGGGAAATCATCATCGGTGGCCATCTTCATCATCCCGACGCTCTCCATGACGAGGAGGGAGTAGTTCACCCTCGAGGCTGAGGGTATGCACCAGTAGCTATGTGTTTGATCTCTTTCTCTCTCTTTATCATGTTCTTGATTTGGCACGATCTTGATGTACCGTGAGCTTTGCTATTATAGTTGGATCTCATGATGCTTCTCCCCCTCTACCTTCTTGTAATGGATTGAGTTTTCCCTTTGAAGTTATCTTATTGGATTGAGTCTTTAAGGATTTGAGAATACTTGATGTATGTCTTGCATGTGCTTATCTGTGGTGACAATGGGATATTCACGTGATCTACTTGATGTATGTTTTGGTGATCAACTTGCGGGTTTTGTGACCTTGTGAACTTATGCATAGGGGTTGGCACACATTTTCGTCTTGACTCTCTGGTATAAACTTTGGGGGACTCTTTGAAGTTCTTTGTGTTGGTTTAAATAGATGAATCTGAGATTGTGTTATGCATATCGTATAATCAAGCCCGCGGATACTTGTGGTTACAATGGAGTATCTAGGTGTCATTAGGGTTTTGGTTGATGTGTGTCTTAAGGTATTATTTTAGTACAAACTCTAGGGTTGTTTGTGACACTTATAGGAATAGCCCAATAGATCGATGAGAAAGAATAACTTTGAGGTGGTTTTGTACCCAACAATAATCTCTTCGTTTGTTCTCCACTATTAGTGACTTTGGAGTGACTCTTTGTTGCACGTTGAGGGATTGTTATATGATCTAGTTATGTTATTATTGTTGATAGAACTTGCACTAGTGAAAGTATGAACCCTAGGCCTTGTTTCTAAGCATTGCAATACCGTTTTCGCTCACTTTTGTTACTTGCTACCTTGCTGTTTTTATATTTTTATATTACATAAAACTATATCTACCATCCATATTGCACTTGTATCACCATCTCTTCGCCTAACTAGTGCACCTATATAATATACTATTGTATTGGGTGTGTTGGGGACACAAGAGACTCTTTTTTATTTGGTTGCAGGGTTGTTTGAGAGAGATCATCTTCATCCTATGCCTCCCATGGATTGATAAACCTTAGGTCATCCACCTGAGGGAAATTTGCTATTGTCGTACAAAACTCTGCACTTCGAACAATTTCTACAAGGATAAAGTTGCGTAGTAGACATCAAGGTCTTTTTTGGTGCCATTGCCGGGGAGGCTAGGTAAGCAATACTCACATCCCGTCAACGGAGCTCTTTTCTGGCGCCGTTGCCAGGGTGGTTAGTGCTTGAAGGTATATCTTTAGATCTTGCAATCGAATCTTTTAGTTTCTTGTTTTATCACTAGTTTAGTCTATAAAAGAAAACTACAAAAATAATGGAATTGAGGTTGCCTCATATGCTTCATCTTTTTAATGCCTTTCGTGAAAATAAGGATTCCGATAATTGTGCTAAAGTGTTAGAAGAAGAATTCATTAAAATGTTTCGAACTAAATCTATGAATGATGAGCATGATTGCAATGTTGTTAGTATGAATTCCTTAAATATCCATGATGCTAATGATAAGCAAAGCCATAAGCTTGGGGATGCTATGTTTGATGAAGATGATATGTTTTGTCCCCCAAGTTTTTATGAGAAAATTTATTATGATGATAGCATGCCTCCTATTTATGATGATTATATTGATGAAAGTTGGTTTGGAAGAGTGTCAACTCTAGGTAATGATCCCACTATTTTGGAGGGTTTTGAATCTTGTAATATTTATGAAAGTGGATATGGAGAGGTCATGGCTTTATTTAGTGATGAATCCACTATTTTGGAAGACGTTTCAATTGATTATGAGAACAAAGTTGCTATCTATGATAATTATTGTGATGCCATGTATGCTATAAAGAATAATGATAACCATTAAACTTGTCATCTTGATCTTCATTTTCAATCTCATGATAGTTATTTTGTTGAATTTGCTCCTCCCACTACTACGAATGGGAAGAATTTTGCTTATGTGGTGAGTAGTAAAATTTCTATGCTTATGTATCATGAAAAGAATGTTTTATGTGATAGTTATATTGTTGAATTAATTCATGATGCTACTGAAAATTATTATGGGGGAGAAATATATGCTTGTAGGAGTTGCAATAATATCAAGTTTCCTCTCTATGTGTTGAAAATCTTGAAGATATGCTTGTGTTGCTTTCCTATGCTAGTTGATTGTTGCTCCCATAAATTGTTTGCTCACAAAATCCCTATGCATAGGAAGTGGGTTATACTGAAATGTGCTTATCATATGCTTCATGATGCTCCCATTATGTTTCAATTCCTATCTTTTATGTGAGCATCATTGAAACCATCTTGCCTAGCTAAAAATGCATTAAAGAAAAGCGCTTGTTGGGAGACACCCCAACATTTATACCTACTGTTTTTGTGTGTTCGCATGATTATGCTACTGTAGTAATCATTTTTTATAGCTTTTGTTTCAATAAAGTGCCAAGTAAGACCTTTGGGATGGCTTACGGTGATAGTTGATTTGATCTTCCTGAAAAGCAGAAACTTTTGCGCTCAGGAAAACAATTCTCATTTTTAACAGAAGCATGCTAATATACTGATTCTTTTAGAGGAAGATTAACAAACAAATTTCTCAGGTTGTCCTAATTTTTCAGAATTGTTGGAGTTACAGAAGTATTCGAGAGTTACAGATTACTACAGACTGTTCTGTTTTTGACAGATTCTGTTTTCGATGCATAATTTGCTTGTTTTCTAGTTTCCATGGCTTATATTGCTTAATATAATTTATAGAAATGATAGGGTACAGTAGGCATCATGTGAGAAAAATTATTAATCTTGTCTTAACAGTACCAAAGTGAGGGATTTGTTTTATTATACTAACGGAGCTTAAGAGTTTTCTGTTGAGTTTTGTGTTGTGAAGTTTTCAAGTTTTGGGTAAAGTTTTGATGGACTACGTGATAAGGAGTGGAAAGAGCCTAAGCTTGGGGATGCCCAAGGCACCCAAGGTAATATTCAAGGACAACCAAGAGCCTAAGCTTGGGGATGCCACGGATGGCATCCCCTCTTTCGTCTTCGTTCATCGGTAACCTTACTTGGAGCTATATTTTTATTCACCACATGATATGAGTTTTTCTTGGAATTTCATTTTTCCTTTATTAGGATTTGCTTTCAGTTATTTAGAGTAATGTTTTGCACCTTTTAGTTCAATAAAAAGGTCAAGTATAGCCTTTACCATGCTTATTTCGCAAGTCCGTATGTTGTTTTAAAAACAGAAAGTTTGCTGTTATGTTTTGAATATTTTTGAATAGTTAGAACATGATAAAATCTTGAAATTTTTACAAAATGGGTAACAATTTTTTTACAGTGTGGTAATTTTTCAGAATTTTTGGAGTTAGGAAAGTATGATTCCTCTTGCATTCTTTACAGACTGTTCTGTTTAGACAGATTGTTGTTATGATTGCATTGTTTGCATATGTTTGCTTGTTTAATGATTCTATTTGAGGATAGGAGTTTTAGAAATGCAGAGGCATTTGGTATGCAATGTCAAATTATAATTTTAGTTATTTTCTACAGTAGAGAATGTTAAGGTTTATGCGTGGATTTATACTAACTTATCTCACGAGTTCTTGTTGAGTTTTGTGTGGATGAAGTTCTTAAGAATTAGGGAAACCGTGATATGAGAGGAATTAAGAAGACACAAAATCTCAAGCTTGGGGATTCGCAAGGCATCCCATGTTAATATTATAAGAAGTCTCAAGAATCTAAGCTTGGGGATGCCCCGGTTGTCATCCCACGTTTCTTCTTCAACAACTATTGGTCAGTTTTGGTTGAGCCTAAGTTTTTGCTTCTTCACATGATATGTGCTATCCTCGCAATGTCATTTTGTTTTGTTTTGCTTTCTGTTTGAATAAAGTACTTAAGATCTGAAATTTTATTTATGAGAAGGAGTATTCACATAGTTGCATAAGTATTCGACTACTCATTGATCTTCACTTATATCTTTTGGAGTAGTTTGTCATTTTCTCTAGTACTTCACTTATATATTTTTAGAGCACGGCGGTAGTTTTATTTTGAAGAAATTGTTGAACTCTCATGCTTCACTTATATCATTTTGAGAGTCTCTGAAAAACATGGTAATTTGCTTTGGTTATGAATTTAGTCCTAATATGATGGGCATCTAGGAGGGATATAATAAAAACTTTCATATGAAGTGCATTGAATACTATGAGAAGTTTGATTCCTTATGATTGTTTTGAGATATAAAGATGGTGATATTAGAGTCATGCTAGTGAGTAATTGTTGATTGTAGAAGTACTTGTGTTAAGGTTTGTGATTCCCGTAGCATGCACGTATGGTGAACCATTATGTGATGAAGTCGGAGCATGATTTATTTATTGACTGTCTTCCTTATGAGTGGCAGTCGGGGATGAGCGATGGTATTTTCCTACCAATCTATCCCCCTAGGAGCATGCGCGTAGTACTTCGTTTCGATAACTAATAGATTTTTGCAATAAGTATGTGAGTTCTTTATGACTAATGTTGAGTCCATGGATTACATGCACTCTCACCCTTCCACCATTGCTAGCCTCTCTAGTACCGTGCAACTTTTGCCGGTACCATACACCCACCATACACCTTCCTCAAAACAGCCACCATACCTACCTATTATGGCATTTCCATAGCCATTCCAAGATATATTGCCTTGCAACTTTCCCCCGTTTCATTTATTATGACATGATCCATCATTGTCATATTGCTTTGCATAATCATGTAGTTGACATCGTATTTGTGGCAAAGCCACTGTTCATAATTCTTTCATACATGTCACTCTTGATTCATTGCACATCCCGGTACACCGCCGGAGGCATTCATATATAGTCATATTTTGTTCTAAGTATCGAGTTGTAAGTAAATAAAAGTGTGATGATCTTAATTATTAGAGCATTGTCCCATGTGAGGAAAGGGTGATGGAGACTATGATTCCCCCACAAGTCGGGATGAGACTTCGGACGAAAAAAAAGAGGCCAAAAAAAGAGAGGGCCCAAAATATTATATATATAAAATGAGAGAAAAGAGAGAAGGGGCAATGGTACTATCATTTTACCACACTTGTGCTCCAAAGTAGCACCATGATCTTCATGATAGAGAGTCTCCTATATTGTCACTTTCATATACTAGTGGGAATTTTTCATTATAGAACTTGGCTTGTATATTCCAATGATGGGCTTCCTCAAATTGCCCTAGGTCTTCGTGAGAAAGCAAGTTGGATGCACACCCACTTAGTTTCTTTTTGAGCTTTCATAAACTTATAGCTCTAGTGCATCCGTTGCATGGAAATCCCTACTCACTCACATTGATATCTATTGATGTGCATCTCCATAGCCCATTGATATGCCTAGTTGACGTGAGACTATCTCCTTCTCTTTGTCTTCTCCACAATCACCTTCTATTCCACCTATAGAGCTATGTCCATGGCTCACGCTCATGTATTGCGTGAAAGTTGAAAATGTTTGAGAACATTAAAAGTATGAAACAATTGGTTGGCTTGTCATCGGGGTTGTGCATGATTTGAATATTTTGTTTGATGAAGATGGAGCATAGCCAGACTATATGATTTTGTAGGGATAAACTTTCTTTGGCTATGTTATTTTGAGAAGACATAATTACCTTGTTAGTATGCTTGAAGTATTATTGTTTTTATGTCAACATTAAACTTTTGTTTTGAATCATATGGATCTGAACATTCATGCCACAGTAAAGAAAATTACATGGATAAATATGTTAGGTAGCGTTCCACACCAAAAATTCTGTTTTTATCATTTACCTACTCGAGGACGAGCATGAATTAAGCTTGGGGATGCTTGATACATCTCCAACGTATCTATAATTTTTGATTGTTCCATGCTATTATATTATCTATCTTGGATGTTTTATATGCATTTATATGCTATTCTATACGATTTTGGGGACTAACCTATTAACCTAGAGCCCAGTGCCAGTTTTTGTTTTTTCCTTGTTTTTGAGTTTCACAAAAAAGGAATATCAAACGGAGTCCAAATGAGCTAAAAATTTACGGTGATTTTTTATGGACCAGAAGAAGCCCCCGAAGCAAAAGAGTTGCTCCAGAAGAGCCACGAGGCCTCCTGATAGAGGCGAAGGTGTCCCGATGTGGGAGTCGACTTTAACAATTCGACTACTAACGTGCGAAGACGTCGCGCCTTAGCAATCGCTAAACCAACTTCCGAGGGTTATTGACCACGCCGGAGCACGATCAACCTGACCACGAGGCTCTATTTCCTGCGAGCAAACGAAGAACAAGCAAGAAACTGAGATTGCCATCTGGATATTGTGAATAAAATAGGAAAGCTTTATTAATGAAGGTGGGGTTCTGTGACGTCTTGGTCTGGTCGTTGGACACAAACGAAGTACGCGAAGTTGCAGCTATGGCGAACTTTTAATCTAAACAGAACCCAAAGTCTAAACGACGCCCTAAGGGCTGTATATATGGAGGAAGATGGGGGGGGGGATTTCGGGGCCCTTGGAGTAGGGGTCCGAAACCAACCCTAACTTTTGTTTCCCCACACATACAGACTCTAAAAACAACCTATACTTAAGTATTTTGAAAATACATGGGCCTGGCCCAATAATAAGGTGACGCAGCACCTTTAGTAGCCTCTGGACGAAATTTATGAAGTGGCATCTTGTATATTTCATCCAAGGCTTCATGCACTCCTTATGGTGGCTTCAAAGTCCTGAAATCATCACTTGTAACTCCGTTCTTGATCCCCTTGCGCATGCGATCATCTCCATGCTTGGTCTTGCTCCAGTGTTCATCCCTCTTATCCATGCCAGGCCCTTCATTTGTAAGCAAAACAAATGTATCCAATTTAGGCAGCATCATATTCTCAGGAACATTAGAATCATTACCAAGAAACGAAAGTACCTGATAATTTAATTGGCGTGAGCGAGCTCTAGTAATTGGTCCAGTATGTATAGTGGCAGGGGCTGTGGGTGTAACAATGGTATTGATGTCCTCATCAACCTCCCCTTCTTGAAATGAAGTCATCCTCGATGGAAGATCATCTTCCTCACCCAAATAAGGCTTCAAATCTGCAATGTTAAAAGTGGGACTAACCCCAAAATCTACAGGCAGTTCAAGTTTATATGCATTATCATTTATTTTCTCTAACACCTTAAAGGGACCATCAGCACGTGACATTAGCTTTGATTTGCACAAATTAGGAAATCTATCCTTAAGCAAATGTAACCAAACAAGATCTCCAGGTGCAAACACAACATGTTTTCTACCCTTATCTCCAGCAAGTTTATATTTAGCATTCATACGCTCAATGTTTTCCTTAGTTAGCTCATGCATTTTTAAAATCAATTCAGCACGTTGTTTAGCATCAAAATTAACCTTCTCCGAAGATGGAAGAGGCAACGAATCAATAGGTGCACTAGGTAGGAAACCATACACAATTTCAAAAGGGCACGTCTTAGTTGTAGAATGCAATGAACAATTATAAGCAAATTCAATATGAGGCTAGCATTCTTCCCACATTTTCTTATTATTCTTCAAAACAGCCCTAA
Source organism: Triticum urartu (assembly GCF_003073215.2). Taxonomy (NCBI): domain Eukaryota; kingdom Viridiplantae; phylum Streptophyta; class Magnoliopsida; order Poales; family Poaceae; genus Triticum; species Triticum urartu. Next base: position 170,395,906 of record NC_053025.1, on the reverse strand, counting down.
GCATAGTAGACAATGTTCTATTGACTACTTCAGTTTGTCCATCAGTTTGGGGGTGACAAGTAGTACTAAAAAGCAGTTTAGTCCCCAACTTAGCCCATAAACATCTCCAAAAGTGGCTAAGAAATTTAGTATCATGATCTGAAACAATAGTATTTGGCACACCATGCAAGTGAATAATTTCACGAAAGAACAAATCAGCAACATTAACAGCATCATCGCTTTTATGACATGGTATAAAGTGTGCCATTTTCGAAAATCTATCCACGGCAACAAATATGCTATCCCTCCCCTTCTTTGTTTGAGGTAAACCTAAAACAAAGCCCATAGATATATCCTCCCAAGGAACACTAGGTACAGGCAAAGGCATATATAAACCATGAGGATTGAGTCGTGACTTAGCTTTTTGACATGTAGTGCAGCGAGCAACAAAACGCTCAACATCCCGTCTCATCTTTGGCCAAAAGAAATGTGTAGCAAGTATATCCTCCGTCTTCTTGACGCCAAAGTGTCCCATTAATCCTCCTCCATGCGCCTCCTACAACAACAAAAGACGAACGGAACTAGCTGGAATGCATAGCTTGTTAGCACGAAACACAAATCCATCGTTAAGAACGAACTTGTTCCAAGTTCTCCCTTCCTTACAATTCTACAATACATCTTTAAATTCAGCATCATGCACATATTGATCTTTGATGGTCTCCAAACCAAATATTTTAAATTCAAGTTGTTAAAGCATAGTATAACGACGAGACAATGCATCAGCAATAACATTTTCTTTACCCTTGTTGTGTTTAATGACATAAGGGAAAGTCTCAATGAATTCAACCCATTTAGCATGTCTACGGTTCAGTTTTGCTTGAATTTTAATGTGTTTCAAATATTCATGATCAGAATGTATAAAAAATTCCTTGGGCCATAAATAATGTTGCCATGTTTCTAAAGTCCGAACAAGAGCATATAATTCTTTATCATAAGTAGAATAGTTCAGACTAGACCCACTCAATTTTTCAGAAAAGTATGCAACAGGTTCGCCATCTTCTAATAACACACCTCCTAATCCAATTCCACTAGCATCACATTCAAGCTCAAAAGTCTTATTAAAATCAGGAAGTTGGAGTAAAGGAGCATGTGTCAACTTATCTTTCAATACCATGAAGGCTTCTTCCTGTGCGGTACCCCAAACAAAAGGCACATCCTTATCTGTAAGCTCATTAAGAGGTGCAGCAATGGTGCTGAAATCTCTCACAAAACGCCTATAGAAACTAGCGAGGCCAAGGAAACTCCTCACTTGTGTGGCCATTTTGGGCTGCGGCCAACTCTCAATAGCTTCAATCTTGGCTTTATCAACTTCAATTCCCTGTGGAGTAAAAATAACATAGCCAAGAAAAGATACTCGATCGGTGCAAAAGGTGCACTTTCCAAGGTTACCAAACAAACGTGCATCACACAGAGCAATAAAAACAACACGTAAATGTTCCAAATGTTCCTCCAAAGATTTATTATAAATCAGTATATCATCAAAATAGACTACCACAAATCGTCCAATGAAAGAACGTAAAACTTCGTTCATTAACCTCATGAAAGTACTAGGTGCATTAGTTAACTCAAAAGGCATGACTAACCACTCATATAATCCAGACTTAGTTTTAAATGATGTTTTCCATTCATCGCCCAATTTCATACGAATTTGATGGTATCCACTACGCCAATCAACTTTGGAGAATATTGTAGAGCCACTCAATTCATCCAGCATGTCGTCTAGCCTAGGAATAGGATGACGATAATGAATAGTAATATTATTAGTGCCTCTACAATAAACACACATACGCGATGTGCCATCCTATTTCGGCACTAAAATGATAGGAACATCACAAGGACTAATGGATTCGCGTATATAACCTTTGTCGAGCAGCTCCTGTACTTGACGCATAATCTCCTTCGTCTCCTCTGGATTGGTACGGTATGGCGCACGGTTGGGTAATGATGCACCGGGAATTAAGTCAATTTGATGCTCAATCCCTCGAATAGGTGGTAATCCCAGTGGCACGTCTTGTGGAGAGATGTCAGCGAACTCCTGCAAAATGTTAGTGATAGCAGGAGGCAAAGAGAAAGGCATGTCCTCTAATGAAAATAATGCCTCTTTGCACACAAAAGCATAGCAAACAGATTTGCTAAAATCTAGATCATCAATATCAGATTTAGTGGCAAGTAAACATGCACGTTTCAATTTAATTTCAGAAGCAACACTAGATGGTTTATTATTAGGCTTCATTTTTTGCTCAAATTCTTTTGCCACAATCTGATTTTCACTCTTATTTTGCTCCTGTTTTGCTTTATTCGCTCTATTAATAACATCTTTCAAAATGGAATTAGGAGTCATAGGAAGCAAAGTAATATTTTTATCCTTATGAACAAGAGTATACTGATTGTTTCTACCATGGTGTACAGAATTTTTATCAAATTGCCATGGTCTACCAAGTAATAAGGAACATGCTTGCATAGGTACCACATCACAATCAACATAATCAACATATGTAGAGACACTAAAATGCACACGAACAGTACGTGTTACCTTAACCTTGCCGCTATTGTTGAACCATTGGATGTAGTAAGGATGTGGATGTGGTCTTGTGGTGAGAGATAGGTTCTCCACCATCTCCATGCTAGCCAAGTTGTTGCAGCTCCCTCCATCTATGATGACGTGAACAGAACGTTCCTTCACAACTCCCATTATATGGAACAAATTATGCCTCTGATTTTGCTCAGTTTGTGTAACCTGCACACTCAGAACACATTGAGCAACTAAACATTCATACGTGTCAGCGTCTTCACGAGCCATGTATTGCGTCTCATGATCAGAATCATCAACACCGTGTTCATCACGTGTAATAAGGGCCAAAGTCTCCTCATCATAGTCGCTTGCAGACTCATACCCACCATCCTCAGTAGCAATCATCACACGCTGAGATGTGCATTCTCTCGCAAAATGTCCTCTTCCCTTACAACGAAGACAAATAATATCACTTGTGTGCCCTATTGATGCCACGGAAGAAGAGCTCTGCGCAGGCCCGACAGGTGTGCTCTTGGCAGATAGTGGTGGTTGTGCCTGCCTTGTATCACGGCTGGAGGTGGCACCTGATGGAGGTGCTGGTGTAGTGGAAGTAGAGGATGCACGTGGTGTCCATGATGAAGATCGACCTGCAGAAAAGTTATTTCGCGACAATGCATGTCGATCCTGCACTTCACGTTCAGCTTTACAAGCAAGATGGAATAAACAAATTATATTATTATACTCCTTATACTCTAGAATGGTCTGAATCTCTCTATTTAATCCACCCATAAAACGTGCAAGCATAGCTTCATTCTCCTCAACAATACCACATCTAATCATGCCAGTTTGTAATTCCTGATAATATTCTTCTACATGTTTTTTTCCTTGTCTTAAACGTTGCAATTTTTTGAATTAATTCACGTTGATAATATGGTGGAACCCAACGAGTACGCATAGCAGTTTTCAAAGCAGCCCAAGTAGAGGGAATAGGATATAATCTACAATGTTTAGACCACCAAACACATGCAAAGCTAGTGAAAGCACAAAAAACAATAGGAACACGTCTCTCCTCGGGATATTGTAAACATGTAAATCATTGTCCAGTTTCTAACTCCCAAGTAAGATATATATCTGGAACATATCTACCCTCAAATGGTGGAATATTCAATTTAAGTTTAGGGAGATGGTCATGATCTCGTACATGAGGGGGAGCCCTACCATTGCCATTATTTGCATGTGGACAACCTGGTGGTTGTGGTGTTTGTGGTTGCACATAGTTCTGATTTTGATCAACCTCATCCTCGTAATCTCCCGCATAATCCTCCTCCTCCGCATCAGCAGCAGTATCCATAGAAGTATCAACAACAGCACCAACAGTTTGGCCAGGTGCAAGAGGGACACGGCTCGCTCGGCAGAGGGTTGTTTCGCGATGTGGAGGTAGTCGTCGTCGTTGTTGTAGAGGTGCGTTAGGTGCAGCCAGTGGTGGTGGTGGAAGATGCGTGAGCAATTCATTAAAATTGTTATCAAGCTTTGTTTCAAATGTCTTCTCCATGCCATCTATCTTCTCCATGGCCTCTTCAAATATGTTTAGCACATCTTGCACCTATCCGCTCATCATTTGCTGAAATTTATCATGCAACTCCTTATTCGTCATGTTCTCCCAACTAGTCTTGTTGGCTTGTGATCCTGCCATGGTTAGCAGCAATAGAAACACACAAGAATATGATCCTACAGACTACTAATAAGAGGTGGTGGTGGGTGTCACAAATCTGTCAAGCAAACCTCAAATTCTTACCAATTCTTACCTAGCAGCAGGCGGTGATCGGCAACCGTCATAGTCAAAACACTCAAAGTTTGGATAGAGCGATTACCAGGGAGAGTCAAACACACAACGTATATGTATGTGGAGCTGGGAAGGCTTATAATATGGTAGCAAAAAGGGTCAGCAATAATCAATTCAGAGATGCAAATGTGAATAAACGCTCAACGACGGTACTGTGCTGGTCCTAGGCTAGACCGTGCTAGAGACGCGAGCCTAGAACACTAACAAAATCACGGCGCTGCACATAAACAAGGGAGGAGCACACTCTGAATTTTTTTCTCTTTTTTTCTTTTTTTTGCACTTTTTTCCTCTCTTTTTTTGCTCTGCAACATTTTTTTCTCAAAAAAGTCTACAAATGGTCTAAAAACTACCTAGCCAGAATTTTGCAGACTTAGTTTTTTTATACTGGAATTTTTTTTCTACTATGGGTAGCAAGAAAGTTTGGGAGTCCTGCTCTGTCACGACTCGGAGTATGGCGTGATCTGGGAAATCCAAAACAGAGTAACGAAATACTGGACTCGGACTAGGACTGGTGGCGGAGATGAATCTGATGGAACTCGGACTGGTAGAGGATATATGTTGCAGGAGGACTCGAATTGGCGTGATGGCGACAGATATGTGGTGGCGTATATGGACTCGGATTGGTGGTGAATATGTGGTGGTGGTATATGGCAGCGGTGATGAAGTTGGTGTGGTGGTGGTATATGGCAGTAGCGATGACGATGATGCGGTGGTGATATATGGCAGCGGCGACGTGACAACCTGTGAAGAGAACTTGAAATTCTAAAGGATTAGACGCTAAGACCAGCAACTTGACACGATGATGCAACCGCAAATTCAACAAAGCAAATACAGAAAAGATTATGCAAAGGCTCAGATTGGTTCGGATAGGATGAACTAACCCTAATTTTTTTTGGCTTTTTCGTGGACTATAGCTATGAAGAACATACTCGATCTAAACTACGAAAAACTGTAAAATATCACCGAGCAACCTGGAAATCTGATACCACTTGATAGAGGTGAAGGTGTCTCGATGTTTTGATGAGATAGATATCATTTTCTATGGGAGTCGACTTTGACAATCCGACTACGAACATGCGAAGACGTTGCGCCTTAGCAATCGCTAAACCAACTTCCGAGGGTTATTGACCACGCCGGAGCATGATCAACCTGACCACGAGGGTCTATTTCTTGCGAGCAAACGAAGAACAAGCAAGAAACTGATATTGCAATCTGGATATTGCGAATAAAAGAGGAAAGCTTTATTAATGAAGGTGGGGTTCTGTGACGTCTTGGTCTGGTCGTTGGACACAAACGAAGTACACAAAGTTGCAGCTATGGCAAACTTTTAATCTAAACAAAACCCAAAGTCTAAACGATGCCCTAAGGGATGTATATATGGAGGAAGGGGGGGGGATTTCGTGGCCCTTGGAGGAGGAGTCCGAAACAACCCTAACTCTTGTTTCCCCACATATACGGACTCTAAAAACAGCCTATACTTAAGTATTTCGAAAATACATGGGTCTGGCTCAATAATAAGGTGACGCGGCACCTAGAATAGCCTCTAGACGAAATTTATGAAGTGGCATCTTGTATATTTCATCCAAGGGATCATGCACTCCTTATGGTGGCTTCAAAGTCCTGAAATCATCACTTGTAAATCCGTTCTTGATCCCCTTGCACATGCCATCATCTCCATGCTTGGTCTTGCTCCAGTGTTCATCCCTCTTATCCATGCCAGGCCCTTCATTTGTAAGCAAAACAAATGTATCCAATTTAGGCAGCATCATATTCTCATGAACATTAGAATCATTACCAAGAAACGAAAGTACCTGATAATTTAATTAGCGTGCGCTAGCTCTAGTAATTGGTCCAATATGTATAGCGGCAGGGGCTGTGGGTGTAACAATGGTATTGATGTCCTCATCACCTCCACAAGGGTGGAGGGCGCGCCCACCCCCCTAGGACGCGCCCTCCGTACTTGTCGTCGCCTCATGGACTCCCCTGACTTATTCTCCATGCTAAAAATTCCTATAAATACAGAAACCCCCGAAAAGAAACCTAAATCGGGAGTTCCGCTGCTGCAAGCCTTCGTAGCCACCAAAAACCAATTGGGAGCCTGTTCCGGCACCCTGCCGAAGGGGGAAATCATCACCAGAGGCCATCTTTATCATCGCGGCTCTCTCCATGACGAGGAAGTAGTTCACCCTCAGGGCTGAGGGTATGTACCAGTAGCTATGTGTTTGATCTGTCTCTCTCTCTCTCGTGTTCTTGATTTGGCACAATCTTGATGTACCGCGAGCTCTGCTATTATAGTTGGAACTTATGATGCTTCTCCCCCTCTACCTTCTTGTAATGGATTGAGTTTTCCCTTTGAAGTTATCTTATCCGATTGAGTCTTTAAGGATTTGAGAACACTTGATGTATGTCTTGCATGTGCTTATCTGTGGTGACGAAGGGATATTAACGTGATCTACTTGATGTATGTTTTGGTGATCAACTTGTGGGTTCTATGACCTTGTGAACTTATGCATAGGGGTTGGCACATGTTTTCGTCTTGACTCTCCAGTAGAAACTTTGGGGCACCCTTTGAAGTTCTTTATATTGGTTTGAATAGATGAATCTGAGATTGTGTGATGCATATCGTATAATCAAACCCGCGGATACTTGTGGTGACATTGGAGTATCTAGGTGACATTAGGGTTTTGGTTGATGTGTGTCATAAGGTGTTATTTTAGTATGAACTCTAGGGCTGTTTGTGACACTTAAAGAATATCCCAATAGATCGATCAGAAAGAATAACTTTGAGGTGGTTTCGTACCCTACAATAATCTCTTCGTTTGTTCTCCACTATTAGTGACTTTGGAGTGACTCTTGTTTGCATGTTGAGGGATTGTTATATGATCTAATTATGTTAACATTGTTGAAAGAACTTGCACTAGTGAAAGTATGAACCCTAGGCCTTGTTTCTAAGCATTGCAATACCGTTTTCGCTCACTTTTGTTACTTGCTACCTTGCTGTTTTTATATTTTCAAATTACAAAAACCTATATCTACCATCCATATTGCACTTGTATCACCATCTATTCGCCGAACTAGTGCACCTATTCAATTTACCATTGTATTGGGTGTGTTGGGGACACAAGAGACTCTTTGTTATTTGGTTGCAGGGTTGTTTGAGAGAGACCATCTTCATCCTACGCCTCCCACGGATTGATAAACCTTAGGTCATCCACTTGAGGGAAATTTGTTGCTGTCGTACAAAATTCTGAACTTGGAGGCCCAACAACGTCTACAAGGATAAAGTTGTGTAGTAGACACCAGTCACCAATATAGGTCTCTATCACTTTGTCTCTCAGGAATTCCCCCACTCTCTAGGTCTCCTAGTAGTGTATCTTTTCCATACACACAAAACGTCGCCCCAAACGTCAATCTCCCTAGTTATGTGGTTCTCGCACACTTATGTGGTTCTCGCACACTGACCTCACTCACCATCCCCACTGCAAACAAGCACCCTTTGTCTCCTCGTGCACCACTCTCATCTTTCTATCTCTGCCACATGCGGACCCGACCCAGCTCCTTCCCTGCATACATATATGTCGTGACTCTTTCCATAGCTCCCTAGAGTATCATCTTTCTCAATCTTGCACGTTGTTCCCTACACCATCTATTCTAGATCTCTTATGAAGTCTCTATCACACACACGATGACTCGCTTCCCTTGCGTCTCCGTACATAGGACACTTTCGAATAACATCAACCTTGTCTCACTCTCTATACTCCACTTCCGCACACAAACGACATGTCCCTCTCCCTCTCTCTTCCTCTCTCTCCCTCGCTAGCTCTCTCTCTCTCTCTCGCTCGCTCTCACACCCCTCTCCCACACACACTCGATGTCTCTTCCAAATAGTCTGCTCCCTGCCCGCACCCATTCTATCCCCCTACTACACATGCCTTTCTCTCTCTTGGACACACATGTCACACCATTCCCCCTTCCCTACTAGGTTTACATCATTAGTGGTTTATCTTCTCCACATACACACACTCCCTCTCACACACACGCGCGCACAAACACACACAAACACACATAAAACACACACAAACACACATCTATCTGGATCCTTCTTTTAAGACACACACCCTTGCATATTCTCTCCAGCTCTAGTTATGTATATATCCCCCTCTCTATCTAGCTCACATGCACACCAAAAATCTCCATCACTCTAACTCACACATCTCTTGCCATGTACGCATGTGTATCTCACACACTCACTCTCTGATTATTTCTATGTGTCTCCACGTTACACAACAAAAAGCACCATGCACATCTCTCTCTATCCTCCACACACAGGGACACAAATAATCTCTTATCATTGCCTCAGTCTCTACACATATCACACATGCACGTGTTGTCTCTCTCTCACACACACATGCTCAACCAAGGTTTTCTTGTGAATAACTTATTGTCTATTCATCAACAGTTGTGGCAGTATGACGAACACAAGACGTGAAAAAGAATAAATCTACACGTTCGTAGACCACCTAGTACGACTACTAGGAGTAGTGCGAGCTGAAAGCGCACCGCCGTCACCCCCTCCTTATTGGTGACGGGAAAACATTTGTTTTACATAGTCAGGAAGTCATCGTGCTAAGGCCCCACATGCTCAGTCGTTGATTAGAATGTAGATCCAAGTTCATGGAAATAAGTATCGATAATACGTTTGTATCTCCATACTTATATCTCTTCTTATAAAAAAACCGAGTTGGTGATGATGGTCTACCTGCCATCTTGCAATATAGACTGTCTGATCTATATCTGACGAATAGAAAGCAAACTAAAAGATACCCTCACCTCTCTCCACATTTGTAGACAAGGCCTTCCCTCATTCATCCTTATCTCCCACAACCTCATTGTTGAGCAATTAAAAAAGGAAGCTTCTGGAACAATCTGGCATGGTGGTCGCTGCCGACGTCGTCCATCTCCATGCCTCCGCTTAGTTCGACCACCTATCACCACCATGCCCCACTCCTCCTCACCTTATCTCTCCTCTTTCTCGAGATATCATTAGTTTTTACACATGGGATTACTCCCGCATGGATCAATCACAACAGGTGTTTTATAAAAAAATCATCTTGATGCAGACTAAGGCATAGCCTAGTGGTGGGAAAGGGCTGATGCCTTCCCACCCACCCAGGTTCAAGGCATGGTACTTGCAATTTGGGTTTGTTGCACCAATTATACTGTAGGGGGTTCCCTTATAGTCTTTTAGAAAATTCATCTTGATGTTCTGTGCAATGCACTGGCATCTTGCTAGTACTCCTACAGAAGACTTACTTGGTGATGATGGTGTGTATGCCATCTGCCATTTCTAACCATTAGATCTACATCTAACGACAGTGAGGTAAGTTGTTGCCTTTTCTCAACAACATCCCACTTCTCTACCCAATTTCCAGAAAACCCCTCAATTAGTATCTTAAAACCAACCACATCCCTGCCTCACCTCACCAGAACAGCCCAAGGAAATATATTCTGATTGAAACATAATATATTTTTAGTGATATATGTATACCAAAATTAGAGTGTTTTCTATCAAGTTTGTGAATAAGCATTATTCTAATTATGATCTGTTGCAACGCACGTGCACATTGCTAGTATTTCCAACCATGCAAAAAAATTGCTAGTATTTCCATAGTTTCGAGTTTTCCATCAAGATATTAGTCACTCATGGTTGATATTTAGTTTGAATTACGTAAACATAGCCACTATGTAACTAGCCGTGCTTATTAGCTTCCAAAGCTTAACTTTCACTCATATTTATAGTATGTAGAGTACTTAACAAAAAACTACCACTTTCAACCAGCCCTACGAAGAAACTATTGTACAAAATATAGCAAAAACATACACATAATTTCTTAATCCGCGCCAAAAAACTAATATCTAGTGCCGATTAGGCTCGTTTAAACCCGTTTATGACAGGGTTGGCCCACACGTTCGTGCTGATGAGGCACCTTAAACCAACACTATTTGTTTGACCATTGGCACGAGGGACCCACATCTAACTTTCTATCCTCTTCTTCCTCCTCCAATCACTATTTTTCCCAAACATTACTTCAAACAGCTCTTATGCGTGTTCGTTGGTGGCGCCGGTGATGAGCGAGCTGGCCGCCGCTCTGTCGGACGGGCCGGATGCCACGCTGGCCTCCGCACGGGTCGCCTGGCTGGCCCGAGCGTGGCTCACGAGCGAGCAAGCCGCCGCGCTAGCCTTCGCTCGAGCCAAATGGACAGCCTTAGCGCAACATGCACGAGCAACCCACCGCACCGTCGTGCCAGCCTAGCTAGCAAACCATGCAGACAAGCAGCTGGATGCATCTAGCAGGGTGTATGCTAGCTTGGCTAGCTAGCGGCCGCGAGCGCCAGACGGAGCTGGCATCCGGGCTGCCGCTAGATGGGTTCCACGCCGCCGGTGCTTTTGACCTCGCCTTCTTCCGGCGGCGGTAGCTGTGTCCCATGGCTGAGGATGACTAGGTGGACGGGCCGGAGGTAGGAGGTCATTCGGGGATTTTTGTCTAGACTGACATGTAGGTCCCACAAGTCATAATGCCTAACTTGCCGATCAAATAGAAGGCGTTGACTTAAGGGGTGACATGGGTTGAAACATGCCTATAATGACACCTGGTAGTTTATTGCGATAAATTAAGAAAATTTCGGTATGTTTTTGCTAATTTCTGTAGAGTAGTGGTTTCTTGGTAGGGCTGGTTGGAAAGTAGTAGTTTCTTGGTAGCGGTTTCTTGTAAGGAACAATGTACTAGCAAAAAGGCGATTCTAGGTTGCATTGCACTCCAACGAGTACTACTAGTGGTCGCAGGAGTCTATAGCTCGTTTTGTGGGTTCAATCCCGGCCGAATGCACGGCGGCCTTTTTTTAAATATTAACCTCGCTGCGAGCCAATATTGTACACTGGTAGTTTGACTTTTGAAGTCGAATGAACGTGTCGCACCACAATCTGGGGTGCACTTGATAGCCCATTCACGTGAAAGGGTTTTCCCTCCCATCATCTCGTGGCTCGCGTACTAGGGTAGTACTCCTATATATCAGTTCACACCGTGCAAAGTTTCTCGCCTGTGTGCTCGCCCTAGCCGCACCTCGCTGGCAGCTTCCTCATCAGCTACCATATTTAAACTAGCACCTCCCAATTAAGCCCGAGAAGCCGGAAAAGCCTGGCTCGACATTGGGAACTATGCAATATGGCTCTATACGTAAAGTGCTAGTACTCTGTAGGTTGTGGCATTGCACGCATGGACTTCGCTCCATTATCGGCTCTAAACTCTATAAAATAAATTCCTCTTGACATGATTTTTTTTGAAATGGAGGCGAAAGCTTTGCCTCATCTCATTCATAAAGGAGGAACCAACAAAGTTCAAAGAGATCCATTGCACCTCCACAAATGGAAGTGAAAAGCCTAGTCTCGCTGTATCAAAGAACTCAAATGTTCTGCCCCCGCAGTAACCATCGCTGATAAACATGCTTCTAGTGTGTGCGTGAGAGGAGCAGTCGAGTAGGCCAGATACACCTTTGAATAGAGCATGGATAGTATGCACTATGTAGGTGTACTTTCCCTGCATTGATAGTACATCGATGGTTCTAGAGAATAGTAGTACCCTCCACTTGCAACTGTAGCTCCTTGGCCTTGGGATTCAAGAGTTCAAAACTGGTGCACTATAGAAGTATAGTACATTGCACTAGTAGTTGAGAAAGTAGTACTACTACTGCTACAGTACTATGTAGTAAATAATAGCCACACCATCGCACTAGGCACTACCACTATGTGTGCCCGCATAACTTCCTTAACGAAGGGACGAGGCCCTGCGGTTACGCTTTTATCTCCTCCTTGCTAGTTCCCCTCCCCCTGAAGAGACCAAGGTAGTTCGTGGCTGCTCCCATGGATTCGCCAGGCGGTTCTCCTCCTCGTCGGGGCTGGGAGACCTTGGATGACGATCCTTTGGGAGAAATCGCACGCCGCTCCGATGTCCTCACCGCCGCAAGACTCGGTGTTTCCTGTACCAACTATTTTAAGATGGTGCTTAAACAGGCTTGGGAAAAGGCCATGCTTGTTGGTCTTCCATGCATTCTCGAGCAGAAGGTTATTCTATGGGACAATCCATCGAATGATCCACCATTACCTGGCCATGGTTGCACGTTGACTCCGCCAGAGTTGTCGATGTTGAGAGGTAGTCGAATTTTGTTCGATGAGCAGGTCAGTCATGGAGTTTGATCATGTAGTGTATTATATTCTAAATATAGTACTTAGTTATTCCATCCCGTAATTTCTTCGCTGCCCACCGTATTATATATAGGTCTGGGTTGGTGCCAACAAAGATTGGCTTGCATACCTCCGACCGGGTACCACCATCATTTTGCACAACATCCACAACAGTGCGGCCATTCCCGTAGACCCCTTCTCCCCCATTGGGATAGGCCTTCCGGATTGGCTGGGCTCGAATACGTATGATGATACCTACATGAGGTTGAAGAAGATAGCAATTGTGGACCCTCGACAAAGCAATGCATCTACGATGATTAGTATCTCATAGCGGTGTTCGACATAAGAATTTCCATCAATACAAAAGGCAGTAACGGCAGAGGCTGACACATGTTCGTCGCGGCAGATTTGTACCCCTACACGTTCGAAGAGGTCGTGTGCCATATAGGCCGCATCTTTGCGGTGACAAGCCTGGGACTTGTTTCATCTGGTTGCCATCCTACGGTACGGGAGATTACAAACGAAATGCAAAAACCATCATTTGCATCCCTAATAATGAGGACATCAATACCATTGTTACACCCACAGCCCCTGCTGTTATACATACTGGACCAATTACTAGAGCTCGCGCACGCCAATTGAATTATCAGGTACTTTTGTTTCTTGGTAACGATTCTAATGTTCATAAGAATATGATGCTGCCTAAATTGGATACATTTGTTTTGCTTAAAAATGAAGGGCCTAGCTTGGACAAGAAAGATGAACCTTGGAGCAAGTTCAAGCATGGAGATGATGGCATGCGCAAGGGGAACAAGAACGGAGTTACAAGTGATGATTCCAGGACTTTGAAGCCACCATAATGAGTGCATGAAGCCTTGGACAAAATATACAAGATGCCACTTCATAAATTTTGTCCAGAGGCTATTTGAGGTGTTGCGTCACCTTATTAGTGGGCCAGGCCCATGTATTTTTGAAGTACTGAAGTATAGGCTGTTTTTAGAGTCCGTACGTGTGGGGAAACAAGAGTTGGGGTTGGTTTCGGACCCTCCACCAAGGGCCACGAAATCCCCCCTCTCTCCATATATACAGCCCTTAGGGCATCGTTTAGACTTTGGGTTTTGTTTAGATTAAAGTTCGCTATAGCTGCAACTTCGCGTACTTCGTTTGTGTTCAACGACCAGACAAAGGCGTCACAGAACCCCACCTTGATCAATAAAGCTTTCATCTTATATTCGCAATATCCAGATTGCAATCTCAGTTTCTTGCTTGTTCTTCATTTGCCTGTAGGAAGCAGACCTTCGTGGTCAGGTTGATCATGCTCCAGCGTGGACAGTAACCTCTCGGAGTTGGTTTAGCGATTGCTAAGGCGCGACGTCCTCGCACGTTCGTAGTCGGATCGTCAAAGTCGACTTCCTCCAAAACGATAGCCACCATCTCATCGAAAGACGGGACACCTTTGCCTCTATCAAGTGGTATCAGATTTTCAGGTTACTCGGTGAGATTTTACAGTTTTTCGTAGTTTAGATCGATTCTGTTCTTCATACCTACAGTCCATGAAAAAGCCAAAAAATAGGGTTAGTTCATCACATCCGAACCAATCTGAGCCATTGCATAATCTTTTTAGGGTTTTGCATTGTTGAGTTTGCGGTTGCATCGTCGTGTCTAGTTGTTGGTCTTAGTGTCTAGTCCTTTAGAGTTTCGAGTTCTGTTCACAAGTAGTCACGCCGCCGTCGCATCATCATCATCATCACCGCTGCCATATACCACCATCATCGTCACCGCTGCCATATACCACCATCGTCATCACCGCTGCCATATGCCACCATCATCATCGCCGCTGCCATATACCACATATCCACCGCCATCACGCCAATCCGAGTCTACCTGCAACATATATACGCCACCAGTCCGAGTTCCACCAGATTCATCGCCGCCACCAGTCCGAGTTGCACCAGATCCATCTCCGCCACCAGTCCTAGTCCGAGTACAATATTTTTTTACTCTGTTTTGGATTTCCAGATCACGCGATACTCCAAGTCGTGACAGAGTAGGACTCCCGAACTTTCGTGCTACCCGCAGAAGAAAAATAGTTCCAAACTAAAAAAACTAAGTCTGGAAAATTCTGGCTAGGCAGTTTTTAGACCATTTGTAGACTTTTTTGAAAAAAATTGTTGCGGAGCAAAAAAAAGAGGAAAAAAGTGCAAAAAAAATTTAGAGCATGCTCCTCCCTTGTTTACGTGCAGCGTCGTGATTTTGTTAGTGTTCTAGGCTCGCGTCTCTAGCACGGTCTAGCCTAGGACCAACACAGTATCGTTGTTGAGCATTTATTCAACTTTGCATCTCTGAATTGATTATTGCTGACCCTTTTTGCTACCATATTATAAGCCTTCCCAGCTCCACATACATCTACGTCGTGCATTTGACTCTCCCTGGTAATCGCTCTATCCAAGCTTTGAGAGTGTTGACTATGACGGTTGCCGATCATCGCCTGCTGCTGGGAAAGAACTGGTAAGAATTTGAGATTTTCTTGACGGATTTGTGACATCCACCACCACCTCTTGTTAGTAGTCTGTAGGATCATATTCTTGTGTGTTTCTATTGTTGCTAACCATGGCAGGATCACAAGCTGACGAGACTGACTAGGAGAACATGACGAACAAAGAGTTACATGATAAGTTTCAGCAAATGATGAGTGGACAGGTGGAAGATGTGCTAAACAGATTTGAAGAGGCCATGGAGAAGATAGATGGCATTGAGAAGGCGTTCGAAACAAAGCTCGATAACAAGTTTAATGAATTGCTCGCGCGTCTTCCACCGCCCGCTGCACCTGTCGCACCTCTACAACAACAACAACATCGTCTTCCAAATCAAGTGGGACGAGCTCAACGCATTCCCATTGAGCCTAGTCAAACTTCTAGTGCTGCTGTACCTACTGTTGGTACTTCTGTCGCTTCTGCTGCTACTGCAGAGGTGGAGGACCATTACGAGGATGAGGTTGATCAAAATCATAACTACATGCAACCACCAGCACCACCACCACCAGGTCGTCCTCATGCATATCATCGCAACGGTAGGGCTGCACCACCACATGAGGTACATGACCATCTTCCTAAACTAAAATTGAATATTCCACCATTTGAGGGTAGATATGTTCCTGATATATGTCTTACTTGGGAGTTAGAAATTGAACAACGATTTACCTGTTTACAATATCCTGAGGAGAGACGTGTTCCTGCTGCTGTTTGTGCTTTCACTAGCTTTGCATGTGTTTGGTGGTCTAAACATTGTAGATTATATCCTATTCCAGCTACTTGGGCTTCTTTGAAAACTGCTATGCGTACTCATTGGTTTCCACCATATTATCAACGTGAATTACTTCAAAAATTGCAGCGCTTAAGACAAGGAAAAAATTATGTAGAAGAATATTATCAGGAATTACAAACTGGCATGATTAGATGTGGTATTGTTGAGGAGAATGAAGCTATGCTTGCACGTTTTATGGGTGGATTAAATAGAGAGATTTAGACCATTCTAGACTATAAGGAATATACTAATATCACTCGTTTATTCCATCTTGCTTATAAAGCTGAACGTGAAGTGCAGGATCAACAGGCATTGGCGCGAACTAACTTTTCTGCAGGTCGATCTTCATCATGGACACCACGTGCATCCTCTACTTCCACTCCACTAGCACCTCCATCAGGTGCCACCTCCGGCCGTGATACAAGAAAGCAGGCACAACCACCACTATCTGCCAAGAGCACACCTGTCGGGCCTGCGTAGAGCTCTTATTCTTCCATGGCATCAACAGGGCACACAAGTGATATTATTTGTCGTCGTTGTAAGGGAAGAGGACATTTTGCGAGAGAATGCCAATCTCAGCGCGTGATGATTGCTACTGAGGATGGTGGGTATGAGTCCGCTAGTGACTATGATGAGGAGACTTTGGCTCTTATTACACATGAAGAACACGATGGAGAGGATTCTGATCATGAGACACAATACATGGCTGCTGACAATGCTAACAGGTATGAATGTTTAGTTGCTCAACGTGTTTTTCGTGTGCGGGTTACACAAGCGGAGCAAAATCAGAGGCATAATTTGTTCCATACAAAGGGAGTTGTGAAGGAATGTTCTGTTCGCGTCATCATAGATGGAGGGAGCTGCAATAACTTGGCTAGCATGGAGACGGTGGAGAAGCTATCTCTCACCACAAGACCACATCCACATCCTTACTACATCCAATGGTTCAACAATAGCGGCAAGGTTAAGGTAACACGTACTGTTCGTGTGCATTTTAGTATCTCTACATATGCTGATTATGTTGATTGTGATGTGGTACCTATGCAAGCATGTTCCTTATTACTTGGTAGACCATGGCAATTTGATAAAAATTCTGTACACCATGGTAGAAACAATCAGTATACTCTTGTTCATAAGGATAAAAATATTACTTTGCTTCCTATGACTCCTGGATTCCATTTTGAAAGATGATATTAATAGAGCTAATAAAGCAAAACAGGAGAAAACTAAGAGTGAAAATCAGATTGTGGCAAAAGAATTTGAGCAACAAATGCAGCCTAATAATAATAAACAATCTAGTGTTTCTTCTGAAATTAAATTGAAAAGTGCATGTTTGCTTGCCACCAAATCTGATATTGATGATCTAGATTATAGCAAATCTGTTTGCTATGCTTTTGTGTGCAAAGAGGCATTATTTTCATTCGAGGACGTGCCTTCCTCTTTGCCTTCTGCTGTCACTAACATTTTGCAGGAGTTCGCTGACGTCTTTCCACAAGACGTGCCACTGGGATTACCACCTATTCAAGGGATTGAGCATCAAATTGACTTAATTCCCGGTGCATCATTACCCAACCATGCACCATACCGTACCAATCCAGAGGAGACGAAGGAGATTATGCGTCAAGTACAAGAACTGCTCGACAAAGGTTATATACGCGAATCCTTAGTCCTTGTGCTGTTCCTATCATTTTAGTGCCGAAAAAGGATGGTACATCGCGTATGTGCGTTGATTGTAGAGGCATTAATAATATTACTATTCGTTATCGTCATCCTATTCCTAGGCCAGATGATATGCTTGATGAATTGAGTGGCTCTACAATATTCTCCAAAGTTGATTTGCGTAGTGGATACCATCAAATTCGTATGAAATTGGGAGATGAATGGAAACAACATTTAAAACTAAGTTTGGATTATATGAGTGGTTAGTCATGCCTTTTGGGTTAACTAATGCACCTAGTACTTTCATGAGGTTAATGATCGAAGTTTTATGTGCTTTCATTGGACGATTTGTGGTAGTTTACTTTGATGACATATTGATTTATAGCAAATCTTTGGAGGAACATTTGGAACATTTACGTGCTATTTTTATTGCTCTACGTGATGCAAGTTTGTTTGGTAACCTTGGAAAGTGCACCTTTTGCACCGACCGAGTATCTTTTCTTGGCTATGTTGTTACTCCACAGGGAATTGAAGTTGATAAAGCCAAGATTGAAGCTATTGAGAGTTGGCCGCAGCCCAAAACGGTCACACAAGTGAGGAGTTTCCTTGGCCTTGCTGGTTTCTATAGGTGTTTTATGAGAGATTTCAGCACCATTGCTGCACCTCTCAATGAGCTTACAAATAAGGATGTGCCTTTTGCTTGGGGTACCGCACAGGAAGAAGCCTTCATGGTATTGAAAGATAAGTTGACACATGCTCCTTTACTCCAACTTCCTGATTTTAATAAGACTTTTGAGCTTGAATGTGATGCTAGTGGAATTGGATTAGGAGGTGTGTTACTAGAAGATGGCGAACCTGTTGCATACTTTTCTAAAAAATTGAGTGGGTCTAGTCTGAACTATTCTACTTATGATAAAGAATTATATGCTCTTGTTCGGACTTTAGAAACATGGCAACATTATTTATGGCCCAAGGAATTTGTTATACATTCTGATCATGAATCTTTGAAACACATTAAAAGTCAAGCAAAACTGAACCGTAGACATGCTAAATGGGTTGAATTCATTGAGACTTTCCCTTATGTCATTAAACACAAGAAGGGTAAAGAAAATGTTATTGCTGATGCATTGTCTCGTCGTTATACTATGCTTTCACAACTTGACTTCGAAATATTTGGTTTGGAGACCATCAAAGATCAATATGTTCATGATGCTGAATTTAAAGATGCATTGCAGAATTGTAAGGAAGGGAGAACTTGGAACAAGTTCATTCTTAACGATGGATTTGTGTTTCGTGCTAACAAGCTATGCATTCCAGCTAGCTCCATTCATCTTTTGTTGTTGCAGGAGGCGCATGGAGGAGGATTAATGGGACACTTTGGCGTCAAGAAGACGGAGGATATACTTGCTACACATTTCTTTTGGCCAAAGATGAGACGGGATGTTGAGCGTTTTGTTGCTCGCTGCACTACATGTCAAAAAGCTAAGTCACGACTCAATCCTCATGGTTTATATATGCCTTTGCCTGTACCTAGCGTTCCTTGGGAGGATATATCTATGGACTTTGTTTTAGGTTTACCGCGAACAAAGAAGGGGAGGGATAGCATATTTGTTGTCGTGGATAGGTTCTTGAAAATGGCACACTTTATACCATGTCATAAAAGCGATGATGCTGTTAATGTTGCTGATTTGTTCTTTCATGAAATTATTCGCTTGCATGGTGTGCCAAATACTATTGTTTCAGATCGTGATACTAAATTTCTTAGCCACTTTTGGAGATGTTTATGGGCTAAGTTGGGGACTAAACTTCTTTTTAGTACTACTTGTCACCCCCAAACTGATGGACAAACTGAAGTAGTCAATAGAACATTGTCTACTACGCTTAGGGATGTTTTGAAGAATAATAAGAAAATGTGGGAAGAATGCTTGCCTCATATTGAATTTGCTTATAATCGTTCATTGCATTCTACTACTAAGATGTGCCCTTTTGAAATTGCGTATGGTTTCCTACCTCATGCACCTATTGATTTGTTGCCTCTTCCATCTTCGGAGAAGGTTAATTTTGATGCTAAAGAACGCGCTAAATTGATTTTAAAAATGCATGAGTTAACTAAGGAAAACATTGCACGTATGAATGCTAAATATAAACTTGTTGGAGGTAAGGGTAGAAAACATGTTGTGTTTGCACCTGCAGATCTTGTTTGGTTACATTTGCGTAAGGATAGATTTCCTAATTTGCGCAAATCAAAGCTAATGCCACGTGTTGATGGTCCTTTTAAGGTGTTAGAGAATATAAATGATAATGCATATAAACTTGAGCTACCTGCAGATTTTGGGGTTAGTCCCACTTTTAACATTGCAGATTTGAAGCCTTATTTGGGTGTGGAAGATGAACTTTCATCGAGGACGACTTCATTTCAAGAAGGGGAGGATGATGAGGACATCAATACCATTGTTACACCCACAGCCCCTGCTGTTATACATACTGGACCAATTACTAGAGCTCGCGCACGCCAATTGAATTATCAGGTACTTTTGTTTCTTGGTAACGATTCTAATGTTCATAAGAATATGATGTTGCCTAAATTGGATACATTTGTTTTGCTTGCAAATGAAGGGCCTAGCTTGGACAAGAAAGATGAACCTTGGAGCAAGTTCAAGCATGGAGATGATGGCATGCGCAAGGGGAACAAGAACAGAGTTACAAGTGATGATTCCAGGACTTTGAAGCCACCATAATGAGTGCATGAAGCCTTGGACAAAATATACAAGATGCCACTTCATAAATTTCGCCGAGAGGCTATTTTAGGTGCTGCATCACCTTATTAGTGGCCAGGCCCATGTATTTTCGAAGTACTTAAGTATATGCTGTTTTTAGAGTCAGTATGTGTGGGGAAACAAGAGTTAGGGTTGGTTTCGGACCCCTCCACCAAGGGCCACGAAATCCCCCCTCTCTCCTCCATATATACAGCCCTTAGGGCATCTTTTAGATTTTGGGTTTTGTTTAGATTAAAGTTCACCATAGCTGCAACTTCGCGTACTTCGTTTGTGTTCAACGACCAGACAAAGGCGTCACAAAACCCCACCTTGATCAATAAAGCTTTCATCTTATATTTGTAATATCCAGATTGCAATCTCAGTTTCTTGCTTGTTCTTCGTTTGCCTACAGGAAACAGACCTTCGTGGTCAGGTTGACCGTGCTCCGGCGTGGTCAATAACCTCTCGGACTTGGTTTAGCGATTGGTAAGGCGCGACGTCCTCGCACGTTCGTAGTCGGATTGTCAAAGTCGACTTCCTACAAAACGATAGCCACCATCTCATTGAAAGACGGGACACCTTTGCCTCTATCACCTAACAGCGCTCCATTACTTGCAGGGACTAGTCATGCCCCGATCAAAATAAGATCGCCTATCCTGGATGTGCATTTGCATCCGCGATTCGGTCTAAACTAGAACCTTGTAGCTGACTTTGGCATATTGGGATCAACTATCTTAGCAATCATTAACCATGGTATCACTGATGTGCAACATGGTCGCACGATCTACCATGATCGTACCATCACGATCTACCTAGGTATTCCATTTTCTCATTGCTGTGTGTTAGAGTAGTAGTACTTGTTAGTTCTTTTCTTTTCTTGTCTGGGACATGTTTACTGTACTAGTACGACAATTAAGTATTATATTTTTTAACCCTCTCGCCTTCTCTTTCATCATACTACTTACTGGTACTAGTACTTTTTACCTTGGAGGACGTATAGCTAGCTAGGCCCTTAAAAACTTGAACCCACTAGCTCCCACTATTTTTGCTTTTCCATGTCTTACTATCTCATCCATGTAGCCAAGAGTGGCTATATATAATAAGCCGGTTATTTTACTTCCTCTAAACTAGAGTAGTACTATTTGCTGCACAATATTACTGATCACCATATTTGAGCACAACATTATTATGCATGGGCCTTGACCATGTACGTCACCATGTGTCTAGATCTGAGATGCCGCGTGTACCAGATGAACGGTGCCGAGTTTGACCCCCGTGACGCTATGTGCGTGCCGAGGAACACTCTTGGAGAGTACTCGCTTTTCCTTGGGGACAACTGCCCCATTGTGAAGCAGATGCCACCTTCCGTGCACGACATGACAGGCCTGGCATTCATGAAGCATGGTTGTTTCTTCAGTGTGCACCGCCGGATGAATGACATGCTGGGACACGCTATCACTAATTTATGCCGCTTTAGTTTGGATGAGTCTCCATCGTGTGGTACCAGACTAGAAAGCTGCGACTTCCCAGTGCCCACCACTATGGATCGTGCCATCTATGAAGAACAACTGGGAGTGGAACCTAGAGGAGGATTGATACGTCTCCATCGTATCGACTTTTCCTAACGCTTTCCTCTTGTCTTGGACTCTAATTTGCATGATTTGAATGAAACTAACCCGGACTCACGTTGCTTTTAGCAAAACTACCTGGTGTTTTTTTTGTGCAGAAATAAAAGTTCTTGGATTGGAACGAATGCGTGGAATTTTTATACAAAAAAGATAATTTCTGGAGCCAAGAACCACCAGAGGGGGGCACCTGGGTGGGCACAACCCACCAGGGCACGCCCCCTCCAGGCATGCCCAGGTGGGATATCCCCACCTGGTGGCCCCGCGGACTCCAACCCTGATACTATAAAATCACATATTTGGAGAAAAAATAAAGGAGAAAGAATTATCGCGTTTCACGAGATGGAACCACCACCACCTCCTGTTCTTCATCGGGACGCCAGATCTGGAGTCCGTTTGGGGCTCCAAAGAGGGGGATCTTTGATTTTTGTCATCACCAACCCTTCTCCATCGTCAATTCCTTGATGCTCTCCACCAGGAGTGAGTAATTCCTTCGTAGGCTCGCTGGTTGGTGAGGAGTTTGATGAGATTCATCATGTAATCGAGTTAGTTTTGTTAGGGCTTCATCCCTAGTATCCATTATGTTCTAAGATTGATGTTGCTATGACTTTGCCATGCTTAATGCTTGTCACTTTAGGCCCGGGTGCCATTATTTCAGATCTGAACCGTTTATGTTATCACCATTATATCTATGTTCTAGATCCGATCTTGCAAGCTATAGTCACCTACTACGTGTTATGATCTGGCGAACCCGGAGTGACAGAAGTCGGGACACTTCCCGGTGATGACCGTATTTTAAGGAGTTCATGTATTCACTGTGTGCTAATGCTTTGTTCCAGTTCTCTATTAAAAGGAGGCCTTAATATCCATTAGTTTCCAATAGGAAACCGCTGCGACGATAGGGTAGGACAAGAGATGTCATGCAAGTTCTTTCCATAAGCACGTATGACTATTTACGGAATACATGCCTACATTATATTTATGAACTGGAGCTAGTGTCGTATCATCCCAGGTTATGACTGTTATATGATGAATATCATCCAATGAATTCACCGATCCAATGCCTACGAATTTCTCTCATATTGTTCTTGCTAAGTTACTACTGCTATTGTTACTGTTATACTTGCTACAAAATCATCGCTATCACTTTTATTGTTACTATTGATGTTGCTACTACTATCAAAACTATCATACTAGTCTGATATTGATCACTTTGCTGCAGATAATTAATCTCAAGGTGTGGTTGAATTGACAACTCAGCTGCTAATACTTGCAAATATTCTTTGGCTCCCCTTGTGTCGAATCAATAAATTTGGGTTGAATACTCTACCCTCGAAAACTATTGCGATCCCCTATACTTGTGGGTTATCAAGACCTTTTTCTGGCACCGTTGCCTGGGAGCATAGCTATATTTGTTGAGTGACTTGGGATTATTATCAAATTATCACTATGAAGAATCTGAAGGATGCTAAGACTAAGATTTTTCCCTCTAAGACGAGGGGAGGTAAGGAACTGGCATCCAGCTCCGCTTTAGATTCACCTTCTGTTATAAGCAACACCACCACATGCTATCAAGTCCGATATATTACAAGTTATTGATGATGCTACTTCTGCTATGAATAATACTCATGATGATGCTAGTACCTTGCTTCATGATAATGTGCCACTAGGTGAATTTCTTGTTGAACAAATTGCTAGAACTAAAGCTTTTGTGAATGCTAAAACTGACGAAGTTGTTGAAACTGATGAAGAGCTTGAAACTAAAAATCTTGAAACACCTATTAAACCTAGTTCTCCTAGATATGAGTTTCTTAAGGTACCGGAAGGTTATGTTATGGATGAGAAGACAACTAGAGACATTCTTGCTTGTAAGGATAGAGATGATCTAGAAAAATTATTATGCAAGTATAAAGAAAAGACTTTGAATGCTAAAATGAAATGTGATCCTCAGTATGCTACTTCACCTATATTTGTTGATGATAAGGATTATGAATTCTCAGTCGGCCCAGAGTTAATTACTTTGGTTGAATCCGATCCTTTCCATGGTTATGAAACTGAAACAGTTGTGGCACATCTTACCAAGTTGAATGATATAGCCACCCTTTTTGCTCATGATGAGAAGATTCACTATTATTATATTCTAAATTATTTCATTCTCATTAAAGGGTGATGCTAAGACTTGGTATAATACTCTTGCTCCTGGTTGTGTGCGTAGTCCCTAGGATATGATTTATTCCTTCTATGAAAAATATTTTCCTACTCATAAGAAACAAGCTGCCTTACAGGCAATATTTAACTTTGTGCAAATTGAAGAAGAGAGTCTCCCGCAAGCTTGGGGGAGGCTTCTACAATTTCTTAATGCTTTGCCTGATCATCCTCTTTAGAAAAATGAAATACTTCATATCTTCTATAATGGACTAACCGATGCTTCTAGGGATTTCCTAGATAGTTGTGCTGGTTGTGTTTTCAGGGAACGAACTATTGGACAAGCGGAAGAACTATTGAATAACATATTGAAAAATTATGATGATTGGACTCTTCGTGAACCACCGCTTAAACCTACTCCGAAGAAGAGGGGTATCTTATATCCCAGTCCCGAAGATATGTAGGAGGCCGAGGATGTTAAAAATTTACCTCCTATTGAAGAAATAAATGGGCTTGAAACACCACCAATGCCTAAGCTGGTAGAGGTAAATTCTTTAATGAAATTCAATGATAATGACAATCCTTATAATATGCTCCTAGTCAATTCCTTTATGAGTTTGATAATTACATTAGAAAGCAAGATCACTTCAATGCAAATGTTATGAAACAATTGAAATATAGTTATGATATGATTGCTTGCTTGAGTGACTTGTTATTTAGAATTACCAATGATGTTAGAGGTGTAGGAAAGCATGCCTCTATGGTTCAAACTCAACTAGAACAAGTTGCTAAATCTCAAAGAGAGTTGCTTGATGAAATGAACAATACTAGAAATGACTTTGATGTTAGAGTAGCCACTAGAGGAGGTAAAATGACTCAGTAACCACTTTATCCTGAGGGACACCCAAAGAGAATTGAACAAGATTCTCAAAGAATTAACACCGATGCACCTAGTCATTCTAGAAAGAAAAAGAAGAGGAAAATTGATAGAACTTTGCATCCCTCTAGTAAACCTGAAGTAGAAAAACCTCCTAATGCTACTAATGATGTTTCTATTTCTGATTCTAAACTCATTTTGGTAATGAACACTCACCCTCTGACAATGAAAAAGATAATGATGAGGTTCATGAAGATACTCAAACAAATAATAAAGAACTAGACAATGAGGTTCAAATAGAACCAGCTGGTGATCTTAATAACCCACAACCCAAGAATAAAAGGTATGATAAAAGAGACTTTGTTGCTAGGAAACATGGTGAGGAAAGGGAACCATGGGTTGAAAAACCTATGCCCTTTCCACCTAAGTGAACTATAAAGAAAGATGATGAAGAATTTGAATGCTTTGCTGAGATGATCAGGCCAGTCTTTTTGCGTACCTGCTTGACTGATATTTTAAAAATGCCTCCTTATGCAAAGTACATGAAAGACATCATCACCAATAAGAGAAAAATACCAGAAGCTGAAATCTCCACTATGTTTGCTAATTATACTTTTAAGGACGGAGTACCTAAATTTTTTGGAGATCTGGGAATATGATGTAGGGTAGAACCCTATATGTCCGATCTTTCACGAAAGGAGCGGATCCCGCGAAGAACACGAGGAACACAAGGGGAACACAGGGAAAACACGGGAGAAATCACTCAAACCAACAAGATTCGGTCACACATATGCTAGATTCTCCTAACACAAAGAGTACAAGATCCACGATCAACAAGGGACGATACAAGCGGCATGATCTTCTCTGTGAGAAGGTCTTGAGGGGTCTTCCCGTTAGGGGTCTTGAATCCAAGTGGATCTTCTCCGAGGAGGCGACGGACTCTCTCGGTGGAGTAGATCCGGATGGATGAGCTAGGCTCTATCTCACATATGAGCTATCACAACGCTAACCCTAAAACGTAGGAAGGAGAAGAGTATATATAGTCTCGGGGGCGAAAGGGTACACGGGCCTCGGCTCAAGTCACCGCGCGCAGGCAAGGCCGGAAGTTCCGGGCACCAAAGGTTCTGGGCAGGGTCCGGCCTAACCACAGAGTTGGCACGATGGGAGCTTGGCTGGTGTCCGGTGGCCGGAAGGTCCGGGCAGGCCGGAGGTTTCGGGGGCCGGAAGGTCCGGGCCAGGTTCCGGGCTGGTTCCGGGCTAACGAGAGAGTTTTCATGCCCGGGCTGGTCTGGTCGTCGGAGGCTGGAAGCTCCAGGTCGGCCGGAGGGTCTGGGGGGCGGAAGTTCCAGGCTCTGGCCGGAAGTTCCGGGCTGAACAGAGAGTTAATGCCTGTTCCTTCTTTTTCAGCTCTCGGCTCCATGGCTTGTGCATTGTACCTGATCACACATAGCGTTTCAGACTTAGGCAGTAGCCATGTCGCACTCGAATGTAAAGGAAGCTCAAGTAGGAGTGATGTCACCTCGGATTGAATAGCATGAGCTCTTGCTCTTGTCATGGGTCCACTTGGAGCTTGGATAGTCAAAGTAGTCTCCATGGGGATGACCATAGGATGCTCCGCATCATCTCCCCCACTCCCTTGGTAAAGATCCGACCTCGGATCAAAATCCTCATCACCATGGTACGGGAAGAGATCTTTGATTTTGAAGATGTCGCTCACGGAGTACTTGTCGCATGGGATGTCGATCTTGTAGGCGTTGTTGTTGTAGCGTTGAAGCACCTTGAAGGGCCCATCAGCTCATGGTAGAAGTTTGGACTTGCGTTTGTTGGGGAAGCATTCCTTACGAAGGTGTAGCCACACAAGATCTCCAATGTTGAATATAATGGGTTGCTTGTTGATGTTGAGCTTGGTCGCGAGGCGTTGTACTTGGCGCTCGATGGTGTAATATCGCTCCCAAGATGTATGCGTCAAACATTTAGCATAAGGAATAGCAAAATTAGGATCATGCGCATACAAGTCTTTTATGTGCTCAAAACCAATGACATTCAATTCAAGTTTGGTAACAAGCATGCATATGCGGGAAAGAGCATCCACTACAACATTTTCCTTACCTTTGATGTACTTGATGACATAAGGAAATGACTCAATGAATTCACTCCACTTAGCATGACCCTTGTTCAACTTAGTTTGACCCTTAAGGTACTTAAGTGTTTCATGATCGATGTGCAGAATGAACTCATGAGGGCGGAGATAATGCTCCCAAACATGCAAGACTCTCACTAAAGCATATAGCTCTTTATCATATATGGGATAATTGAGTTGTGCTCCTAAATCACTAGCATCGCAATGAATCTGAAAAGGTTTATCAAAGTTGGGCAAAGCAAGCAAAGGAGCATGTGTAAGCAAATTCTTAAGCTCATTGAATGCGGCATCTTGAGATGGTCCCGAAACAAAGGGTGCATTCTTCTTGCTCAAAGCATGTAAAGGTAAAGCTATGGTGCTAAAATCCTTCACAAATCTACGGTAGAAACCGGCTAAACCAAGAAAACTTCGCACTTGTTGCAAATTTGTTGGTTCGGGCCAAGTTTTAATAGCATTGATCTTAGATTCATCTACATGAACACCCTTAGAAGACACAACAAAACGCAAGAAAACAAGCTTAGCAACACCAAAAAGGTATTTGTCCATATTAGCATAAAGGCGCTCTTTCCTAAGGGTTTGCAACACGGTTCTAAGATGGGTGACATGATCTTTAAGAGATTTGCTAAAAACAAGGATATCGTCAAAATAGACCACAACAAATACACCAATATAGGGTCGAAGAACAAAATGTATGAGTCACATGAAAGTACCGGGTGCTTCGGATAAACCCGTTGGCGTAACAAGCAATTCATATAAACCAAATTTGGTCTTAAATTCGGTTTTCCATTCATCACCGTCTTGGATGCGTATTTGATAGTAGCCACTTTTAAGATCAATTTAGAGAAAATTGTGGCTCTACTAAGCTCATCTAGCATATCATCTAGGCGTGGAATGGGGTAACGATAACGCCACGGTAATAGCATTGATAGTACGGCAATCGGAACACATGCGATATGTACCATCTTTCTTGGGAACAAGGATTACCGGGACGGCACAAGGGCTCAAGCTTTCACGTACTTGTCCGTTGTCGATGAGTTGTTGTACTTGCTGTTGGATCTCCTTTGTTTCCCCGGGATTGACGCAGTATGGATCTTTGTTAGGAAGGGATGCTCCGGGGATGAGGTCGATGAGGTGTTCGATGCCTCGTAGTGGAGGTAGACTCGGAGGTAGCTCGTTGGGGAAAACATCTTGGAATTCCTGCAATAAGAAGATAACACTAAAGGTAGATTGTGAGAGTTGTTAGTTTTTGGTGCCTCGTCCTTGCCTAAAAGGACATAGTGCATGACACTTGATGGGTTCTCATACACTTCTCTCATCTCACTTTTGGTGGAAAATAGGACTAAGTTCTTCTTGTCGCTCATCATGGAGGCACTCAATTTGGGCTTGTGGCGCTCACTCTCTTTTTGGAGGTTCTCTCTCTCACTATTATCTCCATGATGGGTGGCTTGCTTGTCGGCGATCACTTGGCTTGGAGACATAGGTCGTAGCACATATTACTTTCCTTTCATTTTGAAGCTATAGTGATTTGTACGCCCGTTGTGGATGACACCTTGGTGAAATTGCCATGGCCGTCCTAGAAGGAGGTGGCAAATGGACATCAAAACGACATCACACTCCAAAGTGTCTTTGTGTACTCCGATCTTGAAAGAAACTTGCACCATATGCTCGACTTGGATAGTGCCGGAGTCGCTTAGCCATTGAACTTTATAGGTATGTGGGTGCTTCATCTTGACCAATTGTAGTTTGGAGCATAGTTCTTCACTTGCTAAGTTATGGCAACTCCCTCCATCGATGATGACCTTCACGGACTTTCCATTGATGCCGGCCTTTGTGTGGAAGATATGGCATCTTTGGTCTTCGTCTTGTTAATGTTGAAGTGTCAAGACCTTGGAAACAACGAGAGCGGGGCTCGAATCTTCGTCGCAAAAGACTTGATCATTTTCATCGTCATTCACTTGTCGGTGCATGGCCACTAGCCCAAGGGCTTCCATTTCTCTTTCACTCATGGAGTCATATGTACCATCCTCGTTGAAGATCATGGTGCGCTTGTTGGTACACTCAAAGGATTTTTGGCCTCGGTCGCCGCATGTGAAGCATTTGAAGGTACTTGTCTTGATGGACTCATTGGTTGGAGTAGATGATGATGAAGCTTTCATCTTGAAGTTGCTTGTAGTAGGAGGACGACTTGAGGTTGTCGAAGTTTTCTTATAACTTAACTTGTCACCGTTGCTTGTAGATGGCTTGGTTGAGTTAGATGGTGTTGGAGTCGTTGAAGCTTGAGAGTTCGAGAAGCCATAGGACTTGGATGAAAACTTGGCAAACTTGAAGTCATCTTGCACTTGACATTCCTCTTTGGTAGCTATAGTTTGATCATCATCTTCCGTGACTTCAAGTTTCTTGACTACCAAAGAGGAATGTCAAGTGCAAGATGACTTCAAGTTTGCCAAGTTTTCATCCAAGTCCTATGGCTTCTCGAACTCTCAAGCTTCAAATGTCGGCAATCTTCTTGATTGGGTGATTGAGTCCATTCAAGAAACGTGCCATAGTTTGCTCATCATCTTCCGTGACATTGACTCTTATCATGGCAATCTCCATTTCCTTATAGTATTCTTCAACGCTCTTGGTTCCTTGCTTGAGGATTTGGAGTTTCTTGATGAGGTCGCGGTTGTAGTAGGTTGGGACAAAACGTGTTCTCATGACATCCTTCATTTGCGCCCAAGTTGTGATGGGTGGTTCACCTCTTGCCTCTCGGTGCTCAATGATTTCTTCCCACCAAATGAGGACGTAATCCTGGAATTCAAGGGATGCCATGGCCATCTTCTTCTCTTCCTCATAGTTGTGCAAACGAAATTTTTTGTCAACCTTCAATGCCCATGAAAGGTACTCTTCGGTATCATTGCTTCTGTTGAACTTGGGCATGGTGAACTTTAGCTTGCCATAGCATTGCTCTTCATTGTGTTGGGGTCGGGGATGATGACGCCCTTGTCGTGGAGGATTGTCACCCTCACGTTGCTCCTGACGGAGAGGGTTGTCAACCTCATGTTGCTCTCGACGTGGAGGATTGTCATCCTCATTTTGCTCTTGGCGAACTTGGTGTTCTTGTTGAAGATCTTGTTGAGGAGCTTGAGGAACTTGACGACGCACTCGTGCTTGATATCTTCTCTCTTAAACTTCGTCGTGAAGTGCTTCTTATTCGTCTAGACGTGTATTGCGGTTCCGATTGGCAACGACATGATTTGTATGTAGGAGAGCATTTAGTGCTTCAAATGCTCGAGCTTCTCGTTGTTGTTGTTCTTGACCTTGTGCCTCGGCATCTTGCTCATCTTGGTGTTGTCGCGCTCGTTCTTCCTCTTGTTGGTGTAGATGTTGCCGTTCTTGTGCTTGCGCGAATGTAGCTTGATTTTGGCGATGTCAATGCTCTTGCGCTCGAAGTTGCTCTTGATGATTAGTGTCGTGTAGGGGTTTGCGATTTGCTTGACGATATTGACGTGTGGCTCGTCGAAGAGTGTTCGAAGTTGGATTACTTGAGCCGGAGATGGTGTCATCGGAGTCGACTCGAGCGGCTCCGTCTTGAGTAGAAGGAATTGGTAGAAGAGTGGTTGACCAACAAGGCATGACTCTCATCCATTCTTGCATTGCTCTCTTTCTTTTGTTCATCGAGCTTGTTGTCGAAGTAGTCTCTTGGCCACCTATGGGACCAAGTGGCCCCTTGTTGGTTCGGCAGGGGGCGGCGTGTTGCACAAAGAGCAGACCAGCATACGGCAGCGCGACATGGAGCACACAAATGATTTACCCAGGTTCGGGCCGCCGTGAGGCATAAGATGCTACTCCTGCTATAGCGGATTGATGGAAGAATGAATGTGGTGGTGCATAGTACACTTGCCTGGCAAGGTTTGCCTGTGGCGACTACGTGCGTGTGGTGGCTTGGGGTTGTCAACTTTTCAACCTTCTAACCCCTCCTACGAGTGCCATGGGCCTCCTTTTATAGATTAACGGGTAAGCATAGTG
This sequence comes from Triticum urartu, assembly GCF_003073215.2. Classification (NCBI taxonomy): domain Eukaryota; kingdom Viridiplantae; phylum Streptophyta; class Magnoliopsida; order Poales; family Poaceae; genus Triticum; species Triticum urartu. The sequence continues at coordinate 170,364,760 of NC_053025.1, read as the reverse complement.
GCAAAGTGGTCATTATCCACTGATATGATAGCAAATAGTGCTATCATACCTAACTCTGTGGGATGACAGGGCGCATTAAATGCGCCGCTTAGTGTCACATCAATGGGTGCCCGGCAAGGCCTGCCAGGTTATCTTGCCAGCTCCGCTCCTACTCTCTTGACACGTCGCAATATGGGTGTCATCTGTAGGCTTCTCTGTAGGAAATGGCTGCCATGTGGCGAATGGCTGCCACTTAATCATCTTGCGGCTTGACACTGCACTGATTGACGACGTGAGTCGTGTTTGAGTGGTTGGTGGGGCGGTTCTGCCCCCGCGGGCCCCGGCAGGCTCTGCCGGGGAGCCTCGGTTACTTGCTTCTGGTGGTGGCCTCGCCCCTTGCCGGGCTCGACTGCCCGGCAAGGGAGGCCCTTCTCTTGCCGATACCTTGCTCCTCGGGCTCAATCTTGGTCCATCTGAGCTGCATGTTGGTTCTTCAAATCTCTTGGTTTTCCAATCTCTGACTTAAGCTGGTGCTTCAGTCTTGATCTTATGCCTGTGCACAGTTGGTCAACAGACCCAGGGTTTGTTGCACCGACAGAAGTCCCCGGGCCTACCCCGAATGCGCTGCTGAGCGTCGTCGCCTAATTAGTGCACAGGCAAAGGTTGCTGAAGGGGTTGGCCCCTTAAGTTTTCCATTGCTGCTTCATCAGCCTTGATTCCAGGCCTGTTTCCGGTTTTCCCGCATGCGGCATGAAGCCAATAGTGGTGGGGTTGCTCCAGTAATGGCCCATGAATGACTTTAACGCATAGGGTAGAAACTGCCAATTTACTCTTCCCACAGTGCTTCCTTATGCTTAGCCACGTATGCAGCATGCATCGTGCGGGGTAGGTAACGGAGGCGCATGTCACGGGAGAGTACCTTGGGGAGGGCCTGCCTGTCTTGAATTGGGGGAGGAGGGCGGTGATCACCCGTGGATGGAGCCGCTGCCCCTCCCACCTGGCCTATAAAAGGGAGGAGCGGAGGAGGGCGGAGTCATCCATTTCTGTGGTCCTCTTCTCCACATCTTCTGTTTCTGTTGGTCATGCTTGAAAGGAAGCCTGGGGCCAGCCCCGGGCTTTTGTTCGGGATCTCCCTTGGATCTGAAAGGAAGGTTCGGGCGGCACGACGCTGACGCCGGGAGTGCCAACCCCAGCACACTTCCCACCAGGTCTTCCGTGGCTTTGACTTTAGTGAGAGGGGATGCGATCAACACTACGTCATGGCCCGAGGTGGGCACGATGCATGGTAGTCGACCGCTCCCCATTCTTCTTCCCTCCGCGGCATCGGGGAGGAGCCGTGGAAGAGATTTGCCGCCAACGGGGGCGAATCTGGTTCCTCCTGGATGAGGTTTTCTTCGTCGGACAGGAAGGCTCCTTGCTTTCTCACACGTCTTCAGGACGTGCGGTGAGTTCTAACATCAGGTCTCCCAGGGACGACCATGCTCTCTGTGGGAGGGTTTAGGGAGCATGGTGCCCGATGTGGCGGTCGCGCCGAGGTCTTTGGGTGGTAGTGATCCGGACGGCACCGGCAACCCACAACGCACCACGAACGGGGACAGCCGTTCCAACGAGTCATGTTTGCCGGTGACTCCATGCCACCCATCTGGTCCTCCGGCAGCATCACCATCCACGCCTGCCCTCCGGTTTCTTCCTCCCTACCGGGGAGCGGCGCCGCCCTGATCTTGGGGAGGCGTCGAATCCCAGCTGTGTGCGCCCCGGCCCCTTCGACCTCTTCCTACAGGAGATGGACAGGGGCAAATGCGTAACATGGCACTTATCTTTTTTCAATCTTAAACTTGTAGGCAAACGCCAAATTTTAATTCAAATAATGTAATCTCTCGAGTCCATATTTGTGTTCTGTAATGCTTGTACTTCTATTCACATGTCAATGAAAGAAAGAAACCTTGCCGAGAACTCATGCATGTATATGTCCATGTAGAGGTGGGGTGCCTCTTTATTGTAGTTAAACGAGTTTCCCGGTAGGATATCCTGTCGGCACCCTTTTCGTCTGCCGGAGAACCATGCCTGCCGGGGAACTGACCAAGGCGCCAGCCGCCCGCCCACTCCCTTTTCACCAAGGGTCATTGCGACTATCCAGACCGAAGAAAAGTTTGAGCCAAGGATGGGAGCACCCTAGTTTCAAGAGAGCGACGGGGTTTCTCTATGCACAAGTTATAGCTTACAGAACACTAACGGACAAGAGGGAAACTTATCTGTTTGGCTTGTCGGGGACTAATACGTCCATTTTGCATCATGCTTTTATATCAATAATTATTGCATTATGGGCTGTTATTACACATTATGTCACAATACATGCCTATTCTCTCTTATTTTACAATGTTTACATAAAGAGGGAGAATGCCGGCAGCTGGGATTCTGGCTGGAAAAGGAGCAAATATTAGAGACCTATTCTGTACAGCTCCAAAAGTCCTGAAACTTCACAGATGATGTTTTCCAAATATATAAAAAACATTGAGCGCAAGAACTTCACCAGGGGGGCCACACCCTGCCCACGAGTGTGGGGGCGCGCCCTACCCCCTTGGGCGTGCCCCCTACCTCGTGGGCCCCATGGTGGCCCTCCGGTGACCATCTTCTGCTATATGGACTCTTTCGATGGGAAAATAATCATAAGCCATCTTCTCAGACGAAACTCCGCCGCCACGAGGCGGAACCTTGGCGGAGCCAATCTAGGGTTCTGGCGGGGCTGTTCTGCCGGGAAAACTTCCCTCCCAAAGGGGGAAATCATCGCCATCGTCATCACCAACTCTCCTCTCATCGGGAGAGGGCAATCTCCATCAACATCTTCATCAGCACCATCTCATCTCAAAACCCTAGTTCGTCTCTTGTATCCAATACTTGTCTCCAAGTCCGGGATTGGTGCTAGTAGGTTGCTAGTAGTGTTAATTACTCCTTGTAGTTGATGCTAGTTGGTTTAATTGGTGGAAGATCATATGTTCAGATCCTATATGCACATTAATACCCCTCTGATTATGAACATGCTTATGCTTTGTGAGTAGTTGCTTATGTTCTTGAGGACATGGGAGAAGTCTTGCTATTAGTAGTCATGTGAATTTGGTATTCGTTCGATATTTTGATGAGATGTATGTTGTCTCTCCTCTAGTGGTGTTATGTGAACGTCGACTACATGACACTTCACCATTGTTTCGGCCTAGAGGAAGGCATTGGGAAGTAATAAGTAGATGATGGGTTGCTAGAGTGACAGAAGCTTAAACCCTAGTTTATGCGTTGCTTCGTAAGGGGCTGATTTGGATCCATATGTTTCATGCTATGGTTAGGTTTACCTTAATACTTTTGTTGTATTTGCGGGTGCTTGCAATAGAGGTTAATCATAAGTGGGATGCTTGTCCAAGTAAGGGCAGCACCCAAGCACCGGTCCACCCACATACCAAATTATCAAAGTACCGAACGCGAATCATATGAGCGTGATGAAAACTAGCTTGACGATATTCCCATGTGTCCTCGGGAGAGCTTTACATTATATAAGAGTTTGTCCAGGCTTTGTCCTTTGCTACAAATGGATTGGGCCACCTTGCTGCACCTTATTTACTTTTGTTACTTGTTCCTCGTTACAAATTATCTTATCACAAAACTATCTGTTACACTTATTTCAGTACTTGCAGAGAATACCTTGCTGGAAACTGCTTATCATTTCCTTCTGCTCCTCGTTGGGTTCGACACTCTTACTTATCAAAAGTACTATGATAGATCCCCTATACTTGTGTGTCATCAAGACTCTTTTCTGGCGCCGTTGCCGGGGAGTGAAGCGCCTTTGGTAGGTGGAATTTGGTAAGGAAAAATTTATATAGTGTGCTGAAATTTACTGTCACTTGTTACTATGGAAAGCAATCCTCTGAGGGGCTTGTTCGGGGTATCTTCACCCCGACCAGTAGAGCAAAGAGTTGCTCCTCAACCTACAGAACCTACTGAAAATGAAAATGCTTGCTTTGAAATTCCTTTGGGTATGGTAGAAAAACTGCTAGCTAATCCTTTTCTAGGAGATGGAACAAAACATACTGATGAGCATCTAATATACGTGGATGAAGTTTGTGGATTATTTAAGCTTGCAGGTGTACCCGGAGATGTTGTTAAGAAGAAGGTCTTCCCCTTATCTGTGAGGGGAGATGCATTGATATGGTATAGGCTATGTGATGATATGGAATCTTGGAACTACAAACGATTGAAATTGGAATTTCATCAAAAGTTTTATCCTATGCATCTTGTTCATCGTGATCGCAATTATATATATATAATTTTTGGCCTCTCGAAGGAGAAAGCATCGCTCAAGCTTGGGGGAGGCTTAAATCAATGTTATATTCATGCCCCAATCATGCGCTCTCAAGAGAAATGATTATTCAAAAATTTTATGCTCGGCTTTCTGGTAACAATCGCACCATGCTTGATACTTCTTGTGCTGGTTCTTTTATGATGAAGACTATTGAATTCAAATGGGATTTATTGGAAAGAATTAAACGCAACTCCGAAGATTGGGACCTCGACAATGGTAAGGAGTCAGGTATGACACCTAGTTTTGATTGTGTTAAATCTTTTATGGATACCGATATTTTTCATAAATTGAGCACTAAATATCGACTTGACTCTGAGATAGTAGCTTCTTTCTGTGAATCTTTTGCTGCTTATGCTGATCTCCCTAAGGAGAAGTGGTTTAAATATCATCCTCCCATAGAAGTAAAAGTAGCTGCACCTATTAAAGTTGAAGAAAAGACTATTACTTATAATGATCCTATTGTTCCTACTTATTATGTTGAGAAACTGCCTTTCCCTGTTAGGATAAAGGATCATGCTAAAGCTTTAACTATGGTTCGTAAAAGCAATATTAAAACATATACACCTCCTGAGCAAGTTAAAGTTGAACCCAATATTGCTATTGTTAAAGATCTCTTGTCTGATAATATAGATGGGCATGTTATTTATTTCTGTAATGAAACTGCTAGAATTGCTAAACCCCGTGATACAGATAAACCTAGACATGTGGTAGGCATGCCTATTATTTCTGGTAAAATAGGAGATCATTGTTATCATGGCTTACGTGATATGGGTGCTAGTGCTAGTGCAATACCTTATTCTTTATACCAAGAAGTTATGCATGATATTGCACCTGCTGAGATGGAAGATATTGATGTCACAATTAAACTTGCTAATAGAGATACTATTTCACCAATGGGAATTGTTAGAGATGTTGAAGTCTTGTGTGGGAAAACTAAATATCCTGCTGATTTTCTTGTCCTTGGTTCCCCACAAGATAGTTTTTGTCCCATTATATTTGGTAGACCCTTCTTAAATACTGTTAATGCTACCATAGATTGCAAAAGGGATGTTTTTACTATTGGTTTAGATGATATGACTGATGAATTAAATTTTTCTAAATTTAGTAGACAACACCGTGAAGAAGAATTACCTAGTAAGGATGAAATTATTGGTCTTGCTTCTATTGCCGTACCTCCTAGTGATCCTTCAGAACAATATTTGCTAGACCATGAAAATGATATGTTTATGAATGAAAGAAGGGAATTAGATGAAGTATTCTTTAAACAGGAACCTATTCTGAAAAACAATTTACCTGTTGAAATCCTAGGGGATCCTCCTCCACCCAAGGGTGATCCTGTGTTTGAGCTTAAACCGTTACCTAATACTCTTAAATATGCTTATCTTGATGAGAAAAACATATATCCTGTTATTATTAGTGCTAACATTTCAGAGCATGAAGAAGAGAGATTTTTGAAAACTCTGAAGAAGCACCGTGCTGCTATTGGGTATACTCTTGATGATCTTAAGGGCATTAGTCCCACTCTATGTCAACATAAAATTAATTTGGAAGAAGATGCTAAACCAGTTCATGATCATCAACGCCGCTTGAATCCTAAAATGAAAGAAGTGGTAAGAAAGGAGATACTAAAGCTCCTTGAGGCAGGTATAATTTATCCCGTTGCTGATAGTAAGTGGGTAAGTCCTGTCCATTGTGTCCCTAAGAAGGGAGGTATTACTGTTGTTCCTAATGATAAAGATGAATTGATCCCTCAAAGAATTATTACTGGTTATAGGATGGTAATTGATTTCCACAAATTAAATAAGGCTACTAAAAAGATCATTATCCCTTACCTTTTATCGATCAAACGCTAGAAAGATTGTCTAAACATACACATTTTTTGCTTTCTAGATGGTTATTCTGGTTTCTCTCAAATACCTGTGTCAACCAAAGATCAATCAAAGACTACTTTTACATGCCCTTTTGGTACTTTTGCTTATAGACGTATGCCTTTTGGTTTATGTAATGCACCTACTACCTTTCAAAGATGCATGATGGCTATATTCTCTGACTTTTGTGAAAAGATTTGTGAGGTTTTCATGGACGACTTTTCCGTCTATGGATCTTCTTTTGATGATTGCTTGAGCAACCTTGATCGAGTTTTGCAGGGATGTGAAGAAACTAATCTTGTCTTGAATTGGGAAAAGTGCCACTTTATGGTTAATGAAGGTATTGTCTTGGGGCATAAAGTTTCTGAAAGAGGTATTGAAGTTGATAAAGCCAAGGTTGATGCTATTGAAAAGATGCCATGCCCCAAGGACATCAAAGGTATAAGAAGTTTCCTTGGTCATGCCGGTTTTTATCGGAGGTTCATTAAGGACTTCTCAAAAATCTCTCGGCCTCTGACTAATTTATTACAAAAATATATACCATTTGTCTTTGATGATGATTGTGTAGAAGCATTTGAAATACTTAAGAAAGCATTGATCTCTACACCTATTGTTCAGCCACCTAATTGGAATCTATCCTTTGAAATTATGTGTGATGCTAGTGATTATGTTGTAGGTGATGTTCTAGGACAAAGAGTTGATAAGAAACTAAATGTTATTCAATATTCTAGTAAAACTCTAGACAATGCTCAAAGAAATTATGCTACTACTGAAAAAGAATTCTTAGCAGTTGTATTTGCCTGTGATAAGTTTATACCTTATATTGTTGATTCTAAAGTAACTATTCACACTGATCATGCTACTATTAAATATCTTATGGAAAAGAAAGATGCTAAACCTAGACTTATTAGATGGGTTCTCTTGCTACAAGAATTTGATTTACACATTGTTGATAGAAAAGGAGCTGAGAACCCCGTTGCAGACAACTTGTCTAGGTTAGAAAATGTGCTTGATGACCCACTACCTATTGATCATAGCTTTCCTGATGAGCAATTAAATGTCATAAATACTTCTCATACTGCTCCATGGTATGCTGATTATGCTAATTACATTGTTGCTAAGTTTATACCACCTAGTTTCACATACGAGCAAAAGAAAAAGTTCTTTTATGATTTGAGGCATTACTTTTGGGATGACCCACATCTTTATAAAGAAGGAGTAGATGGTGTTATTAGACATTGTGTACCTGAGCATGAACAGGAACAGATCCTACGCAAGTGTCACTCCGAAGCTTATGGAGGACATCATGCTGGAGATAGGACTGCACATAAGGTACTGCAAACTGGTTTTTATTGGCCTACTCTCTTCAAGGATGCCCGTAAGTTTGTCTTATCTTGTGATGAATGTCAAAGAATTGGTAATATTAGTAGACGTCAAGAAATGCCTATGAATTATTCACTTGTTATTGAACCATTTGTTTGGGGCTTTGACTATATGAGACCTTTTCCTTCCTCTAATGGTTATACACATATTTTAGTTGCTGTTGATTACGTTACTAAGTGGGTAGAAGCTATTCCAACTAGTAGTGCTGATCATAACACTTCTATTAAAATGCTTAAAGAAGTTATTTTTCCAAGGTTTGGAGTCCCTAGATATTTAATGACTGATTGTGGTTCACATTTTATTCATGGTGCTTTCCGTAAAATGCTTGCTAAATATGATGTTAATCATAGAATTGCATCTCCTTATCACCCTCAGTCTAGTGGTTAAGTAGAATTGAGTAATAGAGAACTCAAATTAATTTTGCAAAAGACTGTTAATATGTCCAGAAAGAATTGGTCCAAGAAACATGATGATGCATTATGGGCCTATAGAACTGCATATAAAAATCCTATGGGCATGTCTCCGTATAAAATGGTCTATGGAAAAGCATGTCACTTACCTCTCGAACTATAACACAAAGCTTATTGGGCTATTAAAGAACTTAATTATGATTTTAAACTTGCCGGTGAGAAGAGGTTATTTGATATTAGCTCACTTGATGAATGGAGAACCCAAGCCTACGAAAATGCCAAGTTGTTTAAAGAAAAAGTTAAAAGATGGCATGACAAAAGGATACAAAAGCGTGAGTTTAACATAGGTGATTTTGTATTGCTATACAACTCTCGTTTAAGATTTTTTGCAGGAAAACTTCTCTCTAAATGGGGGGGTCCTTACGTTATAGAGGAGGTCTACCGTTCCGGTGCCATAAAAATCAACAACTTTGAAGGCACAAATCCGAAGGTGGTGAACGGTCAAAGAATCAAACACTATATCTCAGGTAATCCCATAAATGTTGAAACCAATGTTATTGAAACCGTAACCCCGGAGGAATACATAAAGGACACTTTCCGGAACATTTCAGACTCCGAAAAGGAATAGGTATGTGGTACGGTAAGTAAAACGACTCCAAAATAGTTTTTAAGGCAATATTTCTCCGTTTTGGAATATTTAGAAAAATAGAAAAATAAGCAGCAGTCCGGAAAGGACATGAGGCTCCACGAGTGTGGAGGGCACCCCCGTACATCATGGGCACCTCGTGTGCTCTCCAGACTCCATTTTCTTATAGGACACATATTTTAAAAATTCATTATATAATCTCCCGGGGGTTTTGACTCCCGTATCACGCAAAAATCTCCTGTCTTTGTTTTAAGATGTTTTCTGTCAGGGTTCTCAAGGCCTGGCACTATGTCGTCTCCCTCCTCCTCCTCCAACCATGAGGGCAATGATGCGCTAATGAAGATAGAGCTGAAGAGAGAAGAACCTATGGAGATCAACAAGGATGAAGGGATCAAGAAGGCCATGGAGGACCAAGTTCCTGCAACAGAGAACACCCTTCAACTGGATCACAATCCTCTTACTCCGATAGAAATCGAAGCTTTCAAGATGATTGAGTTGGCTCATATACAAAATAAGTATCTCACACGTGAAAATATTTTGTTGAAGGAGCATATCATCGCACTCAAGGGCATTATCCACAAGCTAGAAGACCTCCTACGCTCGATGTGCGACTATCCATCATCAACAAATCCACCTTCTTCCCCAACAAAGAAGAATTGAGTATCTGGTATGGGTACTCCACTTGGCAACTGCCAAGCTTGGGGGGAGTGCCTCGGTATCGTATCACCATCACTTTCATCTTTACCGTTTTTCTTTGTTCGATCATTTTGGTAATATCTTGATCTAGTAGAATAAAAGTTCTTAGTATGATCTAGTTGTGAGTTTTGCTTTATTATCCTTCTATGTAATCGAGTCCATGAGCTATATAATAAAGATTAGTTTTGAGTCAAGGGCTTGATTATTTTGCCATGATCCTAAGTGAATAAAAGAAAAGAGAAAGAAATAAAAAGAAAAAGAGAGATCATGTGACTCTTATGGAGAGTAATGAGCTCACATAGAAAGAGTATGATGAATAAAAGTTGTTGAGAGTTGACAAACATAGTTTTGGTCATCGTTGCAATTAATAGGAAGTAATAAAGAAAGAGAGGTCTTCACATATAAATATACTATCTTGGACATCTTTTATGATTGTGAGCACTCATTAAAATATGACATGCTAAAGCATTGACATTGGACAAGGAAGACAACGTAATGGGTTATGTTTTCTTACATCTGAGATAAATTATATTGTCTTGGACCCTCCAACATGTTGAGCTTGCCTTTCCCCCTCATGCTAGCCAAATTCATTGCACAAAGTAGAGATACTACTTGTTCTTCCAAATACCCTTAAACCATTTTTGCCATGAGAGTCCACCATACCTACCTACGGGTTGAGTAAGATCCATCAAGTAAGTTGTCATCGGCGCAATCAATAAAAATTGCTCTCTAAATATGTATGATTGATTGGTGTGGAAGAAATAAGCTTTATACGATCGTGTGATATGGAAGTAATAAAAGCGACAGACTGCATAATAAAGGTCCATATCACAAGTGGCAATATAAAGTGACGTTCTTTCGCATTAGGATTTTGTGCATCCAACCATAAAAGCGCATGACAACGTCTGATTCCCTCTGCGAAGGGCCTATCTTTTACTTTTATCTCCTATACTACAAAAGAGTCAAGGTGATCTTCACCCTTCCTTTTTACATTTTATCCTTTGGCAAGCACAATATGTTGGAAACATCCTGGTATATATGGCTAATTGGATGTGGGTTTTCATGAACTATTACTGTTGACATTACCCTTGAGGTAAAACGTTGGGAGGCAAAACTATAAGCCCCTATCTTTCTCTGTGTCCGATTAAAACTCCATACCCATAAGTATTGTGTGAGTGTCAGCAATTGTGAAAGACTATATGATAGTTGAGTATGTGGACTTGCTGAAAAGCTCTTATACATTAACTCTTTCCTATGTTATGATAAATTGCAATTGCTTCAATGACTAAGATTATAGTTTGTTAGTTTTCAATGAAGTTTATGATCCATACTTGATATTGTGATTGAATTAGTACTCTAGCAAAATATATCATATGACAAGAATTATATAAGTTGCTGTTCTAAGAATGATCATGATGCCCTCATGTCCGTATTTTATTTTTATCGACACTTTCATCTCTAAACATGTGGACATATTTTTCGATTTCGGCTTTTCGCTTGAGGACAAGCGAGGTCTAAGCTTGGGGGAGTTGATACGACCATTCTGCATCATGCTTTTATATCAATATTTATTGCATTATGGGCTGTTATTACACATTATGTCACAATACTTATGCCTATTCTCTCTTATTTTACAAGGTTTACATAAAGAGGGAGAATGCCGGTGGGATTGTGGCTGGAAAAGGAGCAAATATTAGAGACCTATTCTGCACAGCTCCAAAAGTCCTGAAACTTCACGGATGATGTTTTCCAATATATAAAAAACATGGAGCGCAAGAACTTCACCAGGGGGGCCACACCCTACCCACGAGGGTGGGGGCGCGCCCTACCCCCTTGGGCGCGCCCCCTACCTCGTGGGCCCCCTGGTGGCCCTCCGGTGACCATCTTCTGCTATATGGACTCTTTCGATGGGAAAATAATCATAAGCCATCTTCTCAGACGAAACTCCGCCGCCACGAGGCGGAACCTTGGAGGAGCCAATCTAGGGTTCTGGCAGGGCTGTTCTGCCGGGGAAACTTCCCTCCCGGAGGGGGAAATCATTGCCATCCTCATCACCAACGCTCCTCTCATCGGGAGAGGGCAATCTCCATCAACATCTTCATCAGCACCATCTCATCTCAAAACCCTAGTTCATCTCTTGTATCCAATTCTTGTCTCCAAGTCCGAGATTGGTGCTAGTAGGTTGCTAGTAGTGTTAATTACTCCTTGTAGTTGATGCTAGTTGGTTTAATTGGTGGAAGATCATATGTTCAGATCCTATATGCACATTAATACCCCTCTGATTATGAACATGTTTATGCTTTGTGAGTAGTTACTTTTGTTCTTGCGGACATGGGAGAAGTCTTGCTATTAGTAGTCATGTGAATTTGGTATTCGTTCGATATTTTGATGATATGTATGTTGTCTTTCATCTAGTGGTGTTATGTGAACGTCGACTACATGACACTTCACCATTGTTTGGTCCTAGAGGAAGGCATTGGGAAGTAATAAGTAGATGATGGGTTGCTAGAGTGACAGAAGCCTAAACCCTAGTTTATGCGTTGCTTCGTAAGGGGCTGATTTGGATCCATATGTTCCATGCTATGGTTAGGTTTACCTTAATACTTTTGTTGTATTTGCAGATGCTTGCAATGGAGGTTAATCATAAGTGGGATACTTGTCCAAGTAATGGCAGCACCCAAGCACCGGTCCACCCACATACCAAATTATCAAAGTACCGAACGCGAATCATATGAGCGTGATGAAAACTAGCTTGACAATATTCCCATGTGTCCTCGGGAGCGCTTTATATTATATAAGAGTTTGTCTAGGCTTGTCCTTTGCTACAAAAGGATTGGGCCACCTTGCTGCACCTTATTTACTTTTGTTACTTGTTGCTCGTTACAAATTATCTTATCACAAAACTATCTGTTACCACTTATTTCAGTACTTGCAGAGAATACCTTGCTGGAAACCGCTTATCATTTCCTTCTGCTCCTCATTGGGTTCGACACTCTTACTTATCGAAAGGACTATGATAGATCCCCTATACTTGTGGGTCATCAGGGACCACAGTGCCGTGCAATCTTCTCGTCCCTTGCCGGAGTCAAGTTCACGACCGGAACCTGCAACTCCATGTAGATGATAATGAATGCAGGATGCTGTCCTATCTATATGCATATGCAAATACTCATGAAATGCTTATGCAGTGATCTGGATGTGCTTGTGAGGCATGCGATGTCGACCGCCCCCCCCCCCCCCCCATTGCTTCTTTATTTTATCTTGCACGGGGTCATCACCCCGACTTTGTACAAGGGGTTACATGCAACTAAGGCAAGGCCGGTACAAAAGGGTGGCTGCCAGGCGGTGCCCGACAGCCTCGCGCCTTATGGGTAGTACTTGTGGAGATGCTCAATATTCCATGAGTTTTGCAACTGTGTGCCATCTTCGATCTCCAGACGGACTGCGCCAGGTCTGGTGACTCGTACCACCCAGTAAGGGCCTTCCCACTTTGGTGATAACTTGTTTGTACACTTGGCGGACTGAACGCGCCTAAGGACAAGGTCACCTTCCTCAAAACAGCGGGCATGAACCCTGCGGCTATGATAGCGACACAGGGCTTGCTGGTAGCGTGCAGCACGCGTAGCAGCCCGGAAACGGTTCTCCTCAAGTAGCACAACATCGTCACGCCGGTGCTGACCTTGCACTACTTCATCGTAGGCAAGCACTCGAGGGGAACCGTAAATGAGTTTCGTGGGGATAACTGCTTCTGCCCCGTAAACCAGGGAGAAGGGAGTCTGCCCGGTAGCTCGGTTAGGTATCGTTCTGTGGGACCAGAGAACTACCGGCAGCTCCTCGATCTGTAGTGAATCGAAAGTTCTTGTCTTGAGTCCACGAAGCACTTCAACATTCGCCCTCTCAGCTTGTCCATTGCTCCGGGGGTGTGCCACAGAAGCGAATGAGATTTTGCATCTGAGGGTGTGAACATATTGCATGAAGGCGTGGCTCGTGAATTGGGTGCCGTTGTCTGTGATGATCCTTGCCGGAACTCCGAAACGACACACCAATTCTTTCAAGAACTTGATAGCTGACTGAGCAGTCACCTTTCTCACGGCAGTCACTTCCGGCCACTTCGTAAACTTGTCGATGGCAACGAACAAGAATTCAAAGCCCCCGATTGCTCAGGGGAAGGGGCCGAGGATATTGAGCCCCCAGACCGAAAATGGCCGTGATAGAGGGATTGTCTGAAGGGCTTGGGCAGGCAATTGTACTCTCTTGGAATGGAACTAACAGGCTTCACATTTCATGATGAGCTCAACTACATCTTGGAGGGCTGTGGGCCAATAGAATCCTTTCCGGAATGCTTTCCCAACTAATGCCCTTGATCCAATGTGTGAGCCGCACATTCCTCTGTGAATCTCAGCCAGCAGTTCCTTTCCATCCTCCCGACAAATACACTTCAATTTCACACCATTGGGCCTCCTTCTGTACAGAGTGTCATCGACAAAATGATACATACTGGCCCTCTGGGCTACTCTTTGAGCTTCATCGTGATTGCCAGGGAGTTCTCCAATTTGGAGGAAGTGGACAATGTGCCTTGCCCAAGTTGGAGCCTGGGGCTCGGCAACGAGGACTAGCGGCACCTCCTCGGCCGTGGGAGCACCAGCCTCATTCACGGGGACCATAGGCCCGGCTGGAGGGGGTGGTTCGACAGGCTGTGAGGAATTGTTTCTGGCAGGGTCTCTACTGGGAGAGGCTTACCGTAGTCCATCTTCCTCCTTTTCTAGGCCATTGTGGCTGGTGATACGGAGGGTTGAGAGAGATGGAGAACAGAAGTTCCAGGTTCCACAGGAAGCTTCTGCGCAGCACACTTTGATAGGTGATCGGCTATGCTGTTTTCCGTACGGGGTACGTGCTTTGTTTGTAACCCGTCAAAGTGCTCCTCCAATCTCCTTACTTCCTCAACGTTTGCTTCCATCAATGGGCTTCGGTAATCTTTGTTGACTTGTCTCACCATGAGTTGTCAATCTCCTCGAATGATCAACTTCTTAATTCCCAATTCTGCTACAATCCTGAGCCCGGCAAGGAGCCCTTCATACTCTGTTGTATTGTTGGTGGCTTCTTCCCGAGCAAAGTGCATCTGGACGATGTACTGCAAGTGCTCCCCGGAGGGGGCAACAAGAAGCACGCCAACCCCTGCACCTTGTAGGGAAAAAGCACCATGAACATACATAATCCATTCTTGGGGTGATTCCTTGCCAGGGAGAGCGGTCTCTGTCCTTTCTTCATCAGGGGTTGGCATCCATTCTGCCATAAAATGTGCCAATGCACTGCTCTGAATAGTTGAAGTTCTCTCAAACTTCAAACCAAAGCTGGATAACTCCAAAGCCCATTCCACTATTCTGCCAGTTGCCTCAGGGTTTCGGAGTATCCTTTGCAATGGGAAACGAGTAACAACCGTGATCTCATGGGCTTGGAAGTAGTGGTGCGGTTTCCTTAAGGCCATAATGAGACCAAAGATCAACTTTTGCATGCCAGAATACCTCGATCTAGCCCCTGTAATAAGGAGCTGAGGAAGTACACTAGGCGCTGCACCACTTTCTTCATTGCCGCGTCCTTGGGGTTGCTCTCGTTGTCGTGCTTACTGTTGTCCTGATCCCTTTCTGACTCTGCCGTGATGTGGCCACTTTCTGCCTCGTCCAGCTCTCGCTGCACTACCAAAGCTGCACTAACCACTTGGTTGGTTGCTGCCAAGTATAGCAACAATGGTTCTTTGGGATTTGGGTGCAACCAAGGTAGCACAGATGATAGGTAGGCTTTCAACTCTTGCAGAGCTGCATCTGCTTCCGGGGTCCACTTCATAGGTCCCGCCTTCTTCAAAACCTTGAAGAACGGCAGGGCATGCTCGGCAGACTTAGAGATGAATCTGCTCAGCGTGGCAATGCACCCCGTCAAGCGGCTCACATCCTTAACTATCCTTGGTGCTTGCATTTGCTCATTAGCCTTGATCTTGTCAGGGTTGGCTTCGATCCCCCGATGGGACACGAAGAACCTGAGTAGCTTGCCGGAAGGAACACCAAACACACATTTCCCTGGGTTGAGCTTCAGATTGATCTTGCGCAGATTAGTAAATGTGTCTTCCAAATCCTGGATAAGGGTGTCCTTATCCTTGGTTTTGACCACAATATCGTCCATACAAGCTTCTATATTTTTGTGTAACTGTGGCTCAAAACCAATCTGGACTGCCCTTGCAAAAGTGGACCCGACACTCTTTAATCTGAACAGCATGCGGACAAAGCAGTAAGTACCACGTGGAGTGATGAATGATGTCTTCTCTTCATCTTCCTTAGACATGAACATCTGATGATATCCTGAGTATGCATCCAGAAAGGAGAGCAAATCACATCCGAAAGTAGAATCCATGATCTGGTCAATGCGCGGCAAGGGAAATGGGTCCCTCGGGCAAGCTTTGTTGAGGTATGTGAAGTCAATGCAAAGCCTCAACTTCCCATTAGCTTTCCGGGCCACTACTGGATTTGCCAACCACGTAGGATGCAGTACTCCTCTGACCAAACCAGCTTCTTCCAACTTCTTGATCTCTTCGACAATGAACTGCTGCCTCTCCAAGGCCTGCTTCCGTACTTTCTGCTTGACGGGTCGGGCATGTGGGCAGACAACAAGGTGGTGCTCAGTTACCTCCCTAGGAACACCAGGGATATAAGATGGTTGCCAAGAAAACACATCGATATTCACCCGCATGCATTCTACATCTTGCTATCCGGAGTGCAATTCTTTCTACCGTATCATTGGAGGTGGTATTATGTCATTCTTGAAAATTTGAGTTCATGTTTCATGATTCTCATGTTGTCAAGAATGAGGTATTTTATATCCATCAACCTCTTCGTTGGAGTTATCTTGGGTAATATTTTCACCTAAAGCTTTCCCTAAGGATTGTTGCTATTATGGTGCCCATAAATGACTCAAGTTCTTTTATCCTCCCGGTGAAATAGTTTCTCGTCTCCTTGTGGATATCAATCCAATCTATCGTTTCCGTCAGTGGCAGAATTTCAACTCAGCTTTGAGATGTTTTCCATAAGCCCACAACAAGCTTACTCTTTTCGTTGTTGGTTTCCAACAACTCCGTTCGACCCTTCTCCTAAAGACGTTGTTTTCCTCTCCGTTCTTTTGAATCCATTCTTATAGTCGTTCCGGAGGCATTGCGATGCTGTTCTTTTCACTCATCATCTCGCTTTTCTCAAAGATCTTGTTCTTTTCATGCCTATCCATTTAACCGGAGTGTGGTGCCATTCTACTCAAGTTCTTTTCGCCTTATCAAGCCTTGCATCTCTTTTCAACCGGAAGCAATGAGTGCACTTTCCTATTTGTCATCGAGGGTGGCGCTGATAGTGAAAGTACCACCAACGCCAGCCAGCCCCACCTAGACCTTTGATGCGGAGCATCCCACGTTCATCCCCACGTACACTCCGACTACTTTCCAAGCCCCAAGGATACATAAGATGAGACCTCGACTATACACCATTGGACACAAGGTGAACTCGCTCCTCTCCGAACTTTCACTTTCCACATGTGAGACATGGCTACTACCTCAAACTTGTGTGCTATGCATGTCCAGGAAGCAAGACGAAGCCCATGGACCAGAAGGCGAGGACACCAAGCGCGAGGAACAAGAAGAAGGGCTACGGAAGAAGCTCCAGCCACCGGACGACCAGCTGGGACCGGACATCTGACGCCTGAAGACCCGTCGGACGACCGGCTCGGACCAGACGATCGGCGATCCTGCACCCGAGCCAAATGAGTGGATGTCCGACAAGTCCCGGACATCCGACACAATCCAGCGTCTGGACGTCCGACCGCCCCCGGAAATCCGGCGCCACCTCAACCGAGCCCAAACGCCGGACGTCCGACAAGTACCGGACGAGCGGACCCTCGCGAGCCACTGGACGTCCGGTACCTGTCGGAGGACCGGCGTGTGTCTGTGCACAGAGATCGGGCCCGAGGCCCATGTATCCCTCACTTACCCATTCGTGACCCTAGACTGTATATACTCTTCCACCTCCTCCTAGTTAGGGTTAGCATTGGTTTAGCTCATATTTAGAGATAGAGCATTTCTCATCCACATCGGATCTACTCCACGAGACAGACCGCGGCCTCTACGGAGAAGATCCCTTTGGATTCAAGACCTCCTTGCGGAGAAGAACTTCAAGACCTCCTCACGGAGAAGATCGGTTACCTCTTGTATCGTCCGTTGTTGACTTTGGTTCTTGTATCTTCCTTTGTGTTCATGGATCTAGCGCATGTGTGATCATTCTTGTTGATTTGAGTGTTCTTTGTGTTCCCCTCGTGATTTTCCCCTCGTCTCCCTCCTCGTGTTCTTCGTGTTCATCGCGGGATCCGCTCCTTTCATGAAAGATCGGCCCATAGGGTTCCTACCCTACATCATCTTGGTATCCTGAGCCACGTTGATCACGATTTTGGAGCCTCTCCTCCTTGTTTTCTAGCCTAATTTTGTTGTGTTCTTCCCCAATTTCGAAAATCCCCACCAAAAATAGCCCCAATTTTTTTTTTGTGATTTGTTGGTTTGACGAAGTTGTGTTGGATTTGATCCATGGATTTGCTTGGTTTCACGTGGATCTAGCATCTCCCCAATTTCCCCATCTTTCATCCATGAAATCTCATCAATTTTGACCCTAAAATCATCATTTTCCGCCCAAAATCGCGCCCCGGATCTCAAATCCCGCGTTGACCCCGACACACCGGACGACCGACCTTTTACGGACGTCTGGAGCCCCTGGAATGACCGGACGTCCGACCTTTTCCGGACGACTGGAACCCCTAACCCGAGCCAAATTTATGGATTTCCGAGCCCGCCCGGACGTCCGGCCCCCGTACATCCGACTTTGTCCGGACGTTCATAACCTGTAGATATCAACTTCGGCAGATTTTTGTTTCGGCCATAACTAATTCATCCGAACTCCGATTTTGACGTTCTTTAGCTCGTTTTGAAGCTCTTTACATCCCCCTTCCCACAAAAATACCACCAGCATCTTTTGACTCCATCAAAGTTTGACAATTTTGGCATCTTTGCCTAGAGCTTACACCACATCATCCGCTACACCACCACCGACTTCTGCAACCTAACCAATATTGATCCCCATCGCATTAGTGGTTGCTTGAGGAGTGATTTGAGTCTCCTAAGGTGTCCAGGCTACTTAGGGATGGTTGCTTCTTCATCAACCACCACCACCACTTCCGTATAGGCTTACCAACCATACACTTCTTCCACCCCAACTTAACTCAATTTTGTTTGTGTTGTGAGTTGTGTCTCCTAAGGTGTTTCGGCTACTTAGGGACCGTGCTTCCAACTCCGACACCGTGTATAGTCCACCACCTTACCCTCCACTTCCGCATTGCGTACTCCACAACCCATCTTTGCATTTTCCGCAATCCCATTGAGCTTCCGCAACCACCACCGCATTCCCACAACCATTTGACATTTGAGAATTAGAGTTCGCGGTTTTTTCGTTTCCTAAGGGGTTTTGGCTACTTTGGGACGAGTCTCCATCATATTGGTATCTCCATCAAGATCACCGCCACTCATCATCGACACGGACGGTAACCTCCATATCATCTTGGTATCGTGGTATCGCTCCATTGTATATTCCCTTGCCATTGCATTGATAACCCCTAGCCCATTTTGCGTCACTTGCCTATCGAGACTAGCCATTTGAGTATTGCCGACAATGTTACTTGTGCACATTAGTGATCTACACCTCCCATTGCATATATACCGTATCATATTGGTATCATCATATCAACTCTTGTGCCTCAAGTTTGTTCCCGCATATATACAATTCCTATCTTGGTTTGTGCATTGTGCCAAAGTGGCCATACAAAAAAACAAGAATAATATTTTAAGCAAAGAAAAAGAGTGAGCAATAAAGCTTGTAAGCAAGTGCCATAGCATCATACAACATTGCATAAGATTGTCATATCCGATCATCTTGGATCATACCACCGGAACATCATATACATAGCATACTTGGGATAGAAGTCGTTACATTTTTGTCTCCTATAGGTTGTGCACAAGTGTCGTATCCGCCTATTGAGCAATCGTGCTAGCATCTCTCTAGAGTTGTGCAACAAGAGCATTTTCCGTGGATTCCACATTTTGATCTCATTCCTTGGTTGCACGACCCCATTTATCTATCCGTGTGTGTGTGTGTGTTTCCGTGTGGCACATATTGCTATTGGTCTACTTGTTTCACTTGCGAATTTGTGAATCTCTTTCAACATTATTGACTCTTGCTAATATTTTGCATAAATATTATTGTGCCACTATCCTCACCGAGCTCCACCATAAGCCTTACTTGTGTAGGTGTGAGAAACTGACAAGAATTGGTGCCAATTGTACTATTTCCTTGTCCACATTGGAGTGATCATTGGTCCACTTTTAACTTCGGTCAAGGTACATTTGGTATTCGTTCTTCTCTTTCTACCACTCACATTTTTCTCTTGGAGTGATGGATAGGCAAGGCATTTCATCTCCGGTCTTCCACAACAACGACAGCGTGAACAACTACATCACCAAAGCGTCAATCTTTGATCTACAACGACAAATCCAAGGTGCATAATCAAGATTGAGAGAGCACGTCGAGAACCTCTCCATTGACATTCGCCACTCCGAAGCGAGGAAAAGGGACTACATCGACAACAAGCTTTCCGCACAAAAGGAGGAGCAAGATGCAAGGATGGAGGAGATTCAGACTTTGTTGGCCAAACGTTCTTCCCCTTCATCATCCTCAAGGCGGCGGCGAGTAAGTCAATCATCTTCGGAGTGCCCAAGCAACGCAAGCGCAAGTCGTCCACGTCCACATCTCCATGGCGACCACCATCATGTTCGTGATCCACATCGTCATGAAGGGGAAGTCACCTCCAAGCATCATGTGCACAAGGACAATGAACGCCATCGAGCTCAAGCACGACAACGACACCATCATCATGAAAATACTCGCCAAGTGCAAATGCACAAGTCCCAACAAGCCCTACTTTACGCCAAGGCCAAACTTCGTGAGCACAAGAGAAGACCGCGAGACGAGCACCACCAAGATGGAGCTACGGCTACACCAACCACTTCGGCATCTTCGCCAAGTGCTATCAAGGCATCTTCGCCTTTGGACGTACGACATCTTCGCCTACTTCCCATGAGTTCGCCTACATTGACATCTTCAAGTACAAGGAGACCACCTATGAGCGAGGGTGACACTTCCATCTTCGGAAGCCCCTCAAGGAAGATGGCCGAGCACGGGAAATTCCCTTCGGACATGGAGACGAGCTATGAGGTGCCACATCATATGGGCCTCCTACAACAAGATGACGGCAAGAAGGTCGAGCAAGGGCCATCCCTTTCGACCACGACGACGCGCACGAACCTCTTTAACAACATGAAGACGGCGCCCATATTGGACTCATGCTCCGAGTCAAGTTACGAGACCGCACATGAGACCTTACCTTTGGTCTTAGAGGAGAGTGATGATGTGCCATCTTCGGCCTTCATCCACGGCTATAACTACGACATGATTGAGCATGGAGACATTTGCACCAACATCTCTCCGACACCCACATATAAAGAGATGCCCCAATTCCCTTGTGAGGAGAGCCACCCCACCATGAGTGATATGAGTGACTCCACCATTTGTGACATTGAGTGCATTTCCTATGAGAGGATGAGTGTGACCACCACTAGCCCCACACTTGAGAGCATCCAAGAGGGAGTGAGTGAGCCACCACACTTAGTGAGTGAGGTAGTTGACACGGCACGTGAGGCCACTTTGATTTCTAATGACTTAACCTCTACTCCTAGTGTGTTTTCTTCTTTGGTGCTAGGTCTCCTACATGACAACACGCCTATCCTCGACGAGTCCATACCTCCAATGGAGACGACGATGGCCATGGTGGAAGAAGATGCACCCCCACACGGTTCCATCAAGATGAAGATGACCACGACTTGGTCTTCGACACCTCACCTACAACACATGAGCGATGCTCCAAAGGTAACATAGGTGACTGTGCTTCTCTTGTCCCACTAGTGGCCTATTTTGCGAATGCTTGCTTGCATGATGTGATGAGGACATCAATACCATTGTTACACCGACAGCCCCTGCCGCTATACATACTGAACCAATTACTAGAGCTCGCGCACGCTAATTGAATTATCAGGTACTTTCATTTCTTCGTAACGATTCTAATGTTCATGAGAATATGATGCTGCCTAAATTGGATACATTTGTTTTGCTTACAAATGAAGGGCCTAGCTTGGACAAGAAAGATGAACCTTGGAGCAAGTTCAAGCATGGAGATGATGGCATGCGCAAGGGGAACAAGAACGGAGTTACAAGTGATGATTCCAGGACTCTGAAGCCACCATAATGAGTGCATGAAGCATGGGACGAAATATACAAGATGCCATTTCATAAATTTTGTCCAGAGGCTATTCTAGGTGCTGCGTCACCTTATTATTGGGCCAGGACCATGTATTCTCGAAGTACTTAAGTATAGGCCGTTTTTAGAGTCCGTATGTGTGGGGAAACAAGAGTTAGGGTTGGTTTCGGACCCCTCCACCAAGGGCCACGCAATTCCCCCTCTCTCCTCCATATATACAGCCCTTAGGGCATCGTTTAGACTGTGGGTTTTGTTTAGATTAAAAGTTCGCCATAGCTGCAACTTCTGTACTTCGTTTGTGTCCAACGACCAGACCAAGATGTCACAGAACCCCACCTTGATCAATAAAGCTTTCATCTTATATTCGCAATATCCAGATTGCAATCTCAGTTTCTTGCTTGTTCTTCGTTTGCTCACAGGAAACAGACCCTCATGGTCAGGTTGATCGTGCTCCGGCATGGTCAATAACCCCTTGGAAGTTGGTTTAGCGATTGCTAAGGCGCAACGTCTCGCACATTCGTAGTCGGATCGTCAAGGTCGACTCCCACAGAAACGATAGCCACCATCTCATCAAAACATCGGGACACCTTTGCCTCTATCAAGTGGTATCAGATTTCTAGGTTGCTCGGTGAGATTTTACAGTTTTTCGTAGTTTAGATCGAGTCTGTTCTTCATACCTATAGTCCACAAAAAAGCCAAAAAAATTAGGGTTAGTTCATCCTATCCGAACCAATCTGAGCCTTTGCATAATCTTTTCTGTATTTGCTTTGTTGAATTTGCGGTTGCATCATCGTGTCAAGTTGCTGGCCTTAGCATCTAGTCCTTTAGAGTTTCGAGTTATGTTCACAGGTTGTCACGTCGCCGCTGCCATATTCACCACCACATATTCTACACCAATCCGAGTCCATATACGCCACCACATATCTGCCGCCATCACGCCAATCCGAGTCCACCTGCAAGGCTGCAACATATATCCGCCGCCAGTCCGACTTCCACCAGATTCATCGCTGTCACCAGTCCAAGATTCCACCAGATTCATCTCCGCCACCAGTTCTAGTCCGAGTCCAGTAATTGTTGCATTGTTTTCAATTTCCGGATCACGCGATACTTCGAGTCGTGACAGAATAGGACTCTTGAGATTCCGTGCTACCCGCAGAAGAGAAATAGTTCCAAACTAAAAAAAACTAAGTCTGGAAAATTCTAGCTAGGCAGTTTTTAGACCATTTGTAGACTTTTTTGAAAAAAATTGTTGAGGAGCAAAAAAAAGAGAAAAAAGTGAAAAAAATTCAGAGCGTGCTCCTCCCTTGTTTACGTGCAGCGCCGTGATTTTGTTAGTGTTCTAGGCTCGCGTCTCTCGCACGGTCTAGCCTAGGACCATCACAGTACCGTCGTTGAGCGTTTATTCAACTTTGCATCTCTGAATTGATTATTGTTGACCCTTTTTGCTACCATATTATAAGCCTTCCTAGATCCACATACATCTACGTCATGCGTTTGACTGTCCCTGGTAATCGCTATCCAAGCTTTGAGTGTTTTGACTACGACGGTTGCTGATCACCGCCTGCTGCTGGGTAAGAACTGGTAAGAATTTGAGATTTGCTTGACGGATTTGTGACACTCCACCACCGCCATTTTCTAGTAGTCTGTAGGATCATATTCTTGTGTGTATCTATTGCTGCTAACCATGGCAGGATCACAACTCGATGCGATTGACTGGGAGAACATGACGAACAAAGAGTTACATGATAAGTTTCAGGAAATGATGAGTGGACAGGTGGAAAGATGTGCTAAACAGATTTGAAGAGGCCATGGAGAAGATAGATGTCATTGAGAAGGCGTACGAAACAAAGCTCGATAATAAGTTTAACGAATTGCTCGCGCGTCTACCCCCGCCCGCTGCACCTGTCGCACCTCTACAACAACAACAACATCGTCTTCCAAATCAAGTGGGACGAGCACAACGCGTTCGCATTGAGCCTGGTCAAACTTCTGGTGCTGTTGTACCTACTGTTGGTGCTTCTGTCACTCCTACTGCTACTGCAGAGGTGGAGGACCATTACGAGGATGAGGTTGATCAAAATCAGAACTGCGTGCAACCACCAGCAGCACCACCACCAGGTCGTCCTCATGCATATCATCGCAATGGTAGGGCTGCACCACCACCTAAGGTACATGACCATCTTCCTAAACTAAAATTGAATATTCCACCATTTGAGGGTAGATATGTTCCTGATATATATCTTACTTGGGAGTTAGAAACTGAACAACGATTTACATGTTTACAATATCCTGAGGAGAGACGTGTTCCTGCTGCTGTTTGTGCTTTCACTAGCTTTGCATGTGTTTGGTGGTCTGAACATTGTAGATTATATCCTATTCCAGCTACTTGGGCTGCTTTGAAAACTGCTATGCGTACTCGTTGGGTTCCACCATATTATCAATGTGAATTACTTCAAAAATTGCAGCGTTTAATACAAGGAAAAAATTCTGTAGAAGAATATTATCAGGAATTACAAACTGGCATGATTAGATGTGGTATTGTTGAGGAGAATGAAGCTATGCTTGCACGTTTTATGTGTGGATTAAATAGAGAGATTTAGACCATTCTAGAGTATAAGGAGTATACTAATATCACTCGTTTATTCCATGTTGCTTGTAAAGCTGAAGGTGAAGTGCAGGATCGACAGGCATTGGTGCGAACTAACTTTTCTGCAGGTCGATCTTCATCATGGACACCACGTGCATCCTCTACTTCCACTCCACCAGCACCTCCATCAGGTGCCACCTCCAGCCGTGATACAAGAAAGCAGACACAACCACCACTATCTACCAAGCGCACACCTGCCGGACCTGCGCAGAGCTCTTCTTCTTCCATGGCATCAACATGGCACACAAGTGATATTATTTGTCGTCGTTGTAAGGGAAGAGGACATTTTGCGAGAGAATGCCAATCTCAGTGTGTGATGATTGTTACTGAGGATGGTGGGTATGAGTCCGCTAGTGACTATGATGAGGAGACTTTTGCTCTTATTACACATGAAGAACATGGTGAAGATGATTCTGATCATGAGACGCAATACATGGCTGCTGAAGATGCTGACAGGTATGAATGTTTAGTTGCTCAATGTGTTATGAGTGTGCAGGTTACACAAGCTGAGCAAAATCAGAGGCATAATTTGTTCCATACAAAGGGAGTTGTGAAGGAACGTTATGTTCGCGTCATCATAGATGGAGGGAGCTGCAATAACTTGGCTAGCATGGAGATGGTGGAGAAGCTATCTCTCACCACAAGACCACATCCACATCCTTACTACATTCAATGGTTCAACAACAGCGGCAAGGTTAAGGTAACACGTACTGTTCGTGTGCATTTTAGTATCTCTACATATGCTGATTATGTTGATTGTGATGTTGTACCTATGCAAGCATGTTCCTTATTACTTGGTAGACAATGGCAATTTGATAAAAATTCTGTACACCATGGTAGAAACAATCAGTATACTCTTGTTCATAAGGATAAAAATATTACTTTGCTTCCTATGACTCCTGAATCCATTTTGAAAGATGATATTAATAGAGATAATAAAGCAAAACAGGGGAAAAATAAGAGTGAAAATCAGATTGTGGCAAAAGAATTTGAGCAAAAAATGAAACCTAATAATAAACCATCTAGTGTTGCTTCTGAAATTAAATTGAAAAGTGCATGTTTACTTGCCACAAAATCTGATATTGATGAGCTAGATTTCAGCAAATCTGTTTGCTATGCTTTTGTGTGCAAAGAGGCATTATTTTCATTCGAGGACGTGCCTTCCTCTTTGCCTCCTGCTATCACTAACATTTTGCAGGAGTTCGCTGACGTCTTTCCACAAGACGTGCCACCGGGATTACCACCTATTCGAGGGATTGAGCATCAAATTGACTTAATTCCCGGTGCATCATTACCCAACCATGCACCATACCGTACCAATCCAGAGGAGACGAAGGAGATTATGCGTCAAGTACAAGAACTGCTCAACAAAGGTTACATACGCGAATCCCTTAGTCCTTGTGCTGTTCCTATCATTTTAGTGCCGAAAAAGGATGGTACGTTGCGTATGTGCGTTGATTGTAGAGGCATTAATAATATTACTATTTGTTATCGTCATCCTATTCCTAGGCTAGATGATATGCTTGATGAATTGAGTGGCTCTACAATATTCTCCAAAGTTGATTTGCGTAGTGGATACCATCAAATTCGTATGAAATTGGGAGATGAATGGAAAACATCATTTAAAACTAAGTTTGGATTATATGAGTGGTTAGTCATGCCTTTTGGGTTAACTAATGCACCTAGTACTTTCATGAGGTTAATGAACGAAGTTTTACGTGCTTTCATTGGACGATTTGTGGTAGTTTACTTTGATGACATATTGACTTATAGAAAATCTTTGGAGGAACATTTGGGACATTTATGTGCTGTTTTTATTGCTCTACGTGATGCACGTTTGTTTGGTAACCTTGGAAAGTGCACCTTTTGCACCGACCGAGTATCTTTTCTTGGCTATGTTGTTACTCCACAGGGAATTGAAGTTGATAAAGCCAAGATTGAAGCTATTGAGAATTGGCCGCAGCCCAAAACGGTCACACAAGTGAGGAGTTTCCTTGGCCTCGCTGGTTTCTATAGGTGTTTTGTGAGAGATTTCAGCACCATTGCTGCACCTCTCAACGAGCTTACAAAGAAGGATGTGCCTTTTGTTTGGGGTACCGCACAGGAAGAAGCCTTCACGGTATTGAAAGATAAGTTGACACATGCTCCTTTACTCCAACTTCCTGATTTTAATAAGACTTTTGAGCTTGAATGTGATGCTAGTGGAATTGGATTAGGAGGTGTGTTATTACAAGATGGCAAACCTATTGCATACTTTTCTGAAAAATTGAGTGGGCCTAGTCTGAACTATTCTACTTATGATAAAGAATTATATGCTCTTGTTCGGACCTTAGAAACATGGCAACATTATTTATGGCCAAAGGAATTTGTTATACATTCTGATCATGAATCTTTGAAACACACTAAAAGTCAAGCAAAACCGAACCGTAGACATGCTAAATGGGTTGAATTCATTGAGACTTTCCCTTATGTCATTAAACACAAGAAGGGTAAAGAAAATGTTATTGCTGATGCATTGTCTCGTCGTTATACTATGCTTTCACAACTTGACTTTAAAATATTTGGTTTGGAGACCATCAAAGATCAATATGTGCATGATGCTGAATTTAAAGATGTATTGCAGAATTGTGAGGAAGGGAGAACTTGGAACAAGTTCGTTCTTAACGATGGATTTGTGTTTCGTGCTAACAAGCTATGCATTCCAGCTAGCTCCGTTCGTCTTTTGTTGTTGCAGGAGGCACATGGAGGAGGATTAATGGGACACTTTGGCGTCAAGAAGACGGAGGATATACTTGCTACACATTTCTTTTGGCCAAAGATGAGACGGGATGTTGAGCGTTTTGTTGCTCGCTGCACTACATGTCAAAAAGCTAAGTCACGACTCAATCCTCATGGTTTATATATGCCTTTGCCTGTACCTAGTGTTCCTTGGGAGGATATATCTATGGGCTTTGTTTTAGGTTTACCTCAAACAAAGAAGGGGAGGGATAGCATATTTGTTGCCGTGGATAGATTTTCGAAAATGGCACACTTTATACCATGTCATAAAAGCGATGATGCTGTTAATGTTGCTGATTTGTTCTTTCGTGAAATTATTCACTTGCATGGTGTGCCAAATACTATTGTTTCAGATCATGATACTAAATTTCTTAGCCACTTTTGGAGATGTTTATGGGCTAAGTTGGGGACTAAACTGCTTTTTAGTACTACTTGTCACCCCCAAACTGATGGACAAACTGAAGTAGTCAATAGAACATTGTCTACTATGCTTAGGGCTGTTTTGAAGAATAATAAGAAAATGTGGGAAGAATGCTAGCCTCATATTGAATTTGCTTATAATTGTTCATTGCATTCTACAACTAAGACGTGCCCTTTTGAAATTGTGTATGGTTTCCTACCTAGTGCACCTATTGATTCGTTGCCTCTTCCATCTTCGGAGAAGGTTAATTTTGATGCTAAACAACGTGCTGAATTGATTTTAAAAATGCATGAGCTAACTAAGGAAAACATTGAGCGTATGAATGCTAAATATAAACTTGCTGGAGATAAGGGTAGAAAACATGTTGTGTTTGCACCTGGAGATCTTGTTTGGTTACATTTGCTTAAGGATAGATTTCCTAATTTGTGCAAATCAAAGCTAATGTCACGTGCTGATGGTCCCTTTAAGGTGTTAGAGAAAATAAATGATAATGCATATAAACTTGAACTGCCTGTAGATTTTGGGGTTAGTCCCACTTTTAACATTGCAGATTTGAAGCCTTATTTGGGTGAGGAAGATGAGCTTTCGTCGAGGACGACTTCATTTCAAGAAGGGGAGGATGATGAGGACATCAATACCATTGTTACACCCACAGCCCCTGCCACTATACATACTGGACCAATTACTAGAGCTCGCTCACGCCAATTAAATTATCAGGTACTTTCGTTTCTTGGTAATGATTCTAATGTTCCTGAGAATATGATGCTGCCTAAATTGGATACATTTGTTTTGCTTACAAATGAAGGGCCTGGCATGGATAAGAGGGATGAACACTGGAGCAAGACCAAGCATGGAGATGATCGCATGCGCAAGGGGATCAAGAACGGAGTTACAAGTGATGATTTCAGGACTTTGAAGCCACCATAAGGAGTGCATGAAGCCTTGGATGAAATATACAAGATGCCACTTCATAAATTTCGTCCAGAGGCTACTAAAGGTGCTGCGTCACCTTATTATTGGGCCAGGCCCATGTATTTTCAAAATACTTAAGTATAGGTTGTTTTTAGAGTCTGTATGTGTGGGGAAACAAAAGTTAGGGTTGGTTTCGGACCCCTACTCCAAGGGCCCCGAAATCCCCCCCCCCATCTTCCTCCATATATACAGCCCTTAGGGCGTCGTTTAGACTTTGGGTTCTGTTTAGATTAAAAGTTCGCCATAGCTGCAACTTCGCGTACTTCGTTTGTGTCCAACGACCAGACCAAGACGTCACAGAACCCCACCTTCATTAATAAAGCTTTCCTATTTTATTCACAATATCCAGATGGCAATCTCAGTTTCTTGCTTGTTCTTCGTTTGCTCGCAGGAAATAGAGCCTCGTGGTCAGGTTGATCGTGCTCCGGCGTGGTCAATAACCCTCGGAAGTTGGTTTAGCGATTGCTAAGGCGCGACGTCCCTCGCACGTTCGTAGTCGGATTCGTCAAAGTCGACTTCCTCCAAAACGATAGCCACCATCTCATCGAAAGACGGGACACCTTTGCCTCTATCATAACAGCGCTCCATTACTTGCAGGGACTAGTCATGCCCCGATCAAAATAAGATCGCCTATCCTGGATGTGCATTTGCATCCGCGATTCGGTCTAAACTAGAACCTTGTAGCTGACTTTGGCATATTGGGATCAACTATCTTAGCAATCATTAACCATGGTATCACTGATGTGCAACATGGTCGCACGATCTACCATGATCGTACCATCACGATCTACCTAGGTATTCCATTTTCTCATTGCTGTGTGTTAGAGTAGTAGTACTTGTTAGTTCTTTTCTTTTCTTGTCTGGGACATGTTTACTGTACTAGTACGACAATTAAGTATTATATTTTTTAACCCTCTCGCCTTCTCTTTCATCATACTACTTACTGGTACTAGTACTTTTTACCTTGGAGGACGTATAGCTAGCTAGGCCCTTAAAAACTTGAACCCACTAGCTCCCACTATTTTTGCTTTTCCATGTCTTACTATCTCATCCATGTAGCCAAGAGTGGCTATATATAATAAGCCGGTTATTTTACTTCCTCTAAACTAGAGTAGTACTATTTGCTGCACAATATTACTGATCACCATATTTGAGCACAACATTATTATGCATGGGCCTTGACCATGTACGTCACCATGTGTCTAGATCTGAGATGCCGCGTGTACCAGATGAACGGTGCCGAGTTTGACCCCCGTGACGCTATGTGCGTGCCGAGGAACACTCTTGGAGAGTACTCGCTTTTCCTTGGGGACAACTGCCCCATTGTGAAGCAGATGCCACCTTCCGTGCACGACATGACAGGCCTGGCATTCATGAAGCATGGTTGTTTCTTCAGTGTGCACCGCCGGATGAATGACATGCTGGGACACGCTATCACTAATTTATGCCGCTTTAGTTTGGATGAGTCTCCATCGTGTGGTACCAGACTAGAAAGCTGCGACTTCCCAGTGCCCACCACTATGGATCGTGCCATCTATGAAGAACAACTGGGAGTGGAACCTAGAGGAGGATTGATACGTCTCCATCGTATCGACTTTTCCTAACGCTTTCCTCTTGTCTTGGACTCTAATTTGCATGATTTGAATGAAACTAACCCGGACTCACGTTGCTTTTAGCAAAACTACCTGGTGTTTTTTTTGTGCAGAAATAAAAGTTCTTGGATTGGAACGAATGCGTGGAATTTTTATACAAAAAAGATAATTTCTGGAGCCAAGAACCACCAGAGGGGGGCACCTGGGTGGGCACAACCCACCAGGGCACGCCCCCTCCAGGCATGCCCAGGTGGGATATCCCCACCTGGTGGCCCCGCGGACTCCAACCCTGATACTATAAAATCACATATTTGGAGAAAAAATAAAGGAGAAAGAATTATCGCGTTTCACGAGATGGAACCACCACCACCTCCTGTTCTTCATCGGGACGCCAGATCTGGAGTCCGTTTGGGGCTCCAAAGAGGGGGATCTTTGATTTTTGTCATCACCAACCCTTCTCCATCGTCAATTCCTTGATGCTCTCCACCAGGAGTGAGTAATTCCTTCGTAGGCTCGCTGGTTGGTGAGGAGTTTGATGAGATTCATCATGTAATCGAGTTAGTTTTGTTAGGGCTTCATCCCTAGTATCCATTATGTTCTAAGATTGATGTTGCTATGACTTTGCCATGCTTAATGCTTGTCACTTTAGGCCCGGGTGCCATTATTTCAGATCTGAACCGTTTATGTTATCACCATTATATCTATGTTCTAGATCCGATCTTGCAAGCTATAGTCACCTACTACGTGTTATGATCTGGCGAACCCGGAGTGACAGAAGTCGGGACACTTCCCGGTGATGACCGTATTTTAAGGAGTTCATGTATTCACTGTGTGCTAATGCTTTGTTCCAGTTCTCTATTAAAAGGAGGCCTTAATATCCATTAGTTTCCAATAGGAAACCGCTGCGACGATAGGGTAGGACAAGAGATGTCATGCAAGTTCTTTCCATAAGCACGTATGACTATTTACGGAATACATGCCTACATTATATTTATGAACTGGAGCTAGTGTCGTATCATCCCAGGTTATGACTGTTATATGATGAATATCATCCAATGAATTCACCGATCCAATGCCTACGAATTTCTCTCATATTGTTCTTGCTAAGTTACTACTGCTATTGTTACTGTTATACTTGCTACAAAATCATCGCTATCACTTTTATTGTTACTATTGATGTTGCTACTACTATCAAAACTATCATACTAGTCTGATATTGATCACTTTGCTGCAGATAATTAATCTCAAGGTGTGGTTGAATTGACAACTCAGCTGCTAATACTTGCAAATATTCTTTGGCTCCCCTTGTGTCGAATCAATAAATTTGGGTTGAATACTCTACCCTCGAAAACTATTGCGATCCCCTATACTTGTGGGTTATCAAGACCTTTTTCTGGCACCGTTGCCTGGGAGCATAGCTATATTTGTTGAGTGACTTGGGATTATTATCAAATTATCACTATGAAGAATCTGAAGGATGCTAAGACTAAGATTTTTCCCTCTAAGACGAGGGGAGGTAAGGAACTGGCATCCAGCTCCGCTTTAGATTCACCTTCTGTTATAAGCAACACCACCACATGCTATCAAGTCCGATATATTACAAGTTATTGATGATGCTACTTCTGCTATGAATAATACTCATGATGATGCTAGTACCTTGCTTCATGATAATGTGCCACTAGGTGAATTTCTTGTTGAACAAATTGCTAGAACTAAAGCTTTTGTGAATGCTAAAACTGACGAAGTTGTTGAAACTGATGAAGAGCTTGAAACTAAAAATCTTGAAACACCTATTAAACCTAGTTCTCCTAGATATGAGTTTCTTAAGGTACCGGAAGGTTATGTTATGGATGAGAAGACAACTAGAGACATTCTTGCTTGTAAGGATAGAGATGATCTAGAAAAATTATTATGCAAGTATAAAGAAAAGACTTTGAATGCTAAAATGAAATGTGATCCTCAGTATGCTACTTCACCTATATTTGTTGATGATAAGGATTATGAATTCTCAGTCGGACCCAGAGTTAATTACTTTGGTTGAATTTGATCCTTTCCATGGTTATGAAACTGAAACTGTTGTGGCACATCTTACTAAGTTGAATGACATAGCCACCCTTTTTACTCATGATGAGAAAATTCGCTATTACTTTATTCTCTAATTATTTCCGTTCTCATTAAAGGGTGATGCTAAATCTTTGTACAATAATCTTGCTCATGGTTGTGTGCATAGTCCCCAGGATATGATTTATTACTTCTTTGAAAAATATTTCCCTGCTCATAAGAAACAAGTTGCTTTACAGGAAATATTTAACTTTGTGCAAATTAAAGAAGAGAGTCTCCCACAAGCTTGGGGGAGGCTTTTCCAGTTACTTAAGCTTTGCCTGATCATCCTCTTAAGAAAAATGAAATACTTCATATCTTCTATAATGGACTAATCGATGCTTCTAGGGATTTCCTAGATAGTTGTGCTGGTTGTGTTTTCAGGGAGTGAACTGTTGGGCAAGCTGAAGAATTATTGAATAACATATTGAAAAATTATGATAATTGGACTCTTCCTGAACCACCACCTAAACCCACTCCGAAGAAGAGGGGTATATTATATCTCAGTCCTTAAGATATGCAAGAGGCAAAGAAATCTATGAAGGAAAAAGGGTATTAAAGCTGAGGATGTCAAAAATTTACATCCTATTGAAGAAATACATGGGCTTAATACACCACCACTTCCTAAGGTGGTAGAGGTAAATTCTCTGATGAAGTTCAATGATAATGACAATCCTCACAATATGCACCCTAGCCAATGCCTTTATGAGTTTGAAAACTATATTAGAAAACAAGATCACTTCAATGCAAATGTTATGAAACAGTTGAAATACAATTCTGATATGATTGCTTGCTTGAGTGACTTGTTATTTAGAATCTCAAATGATGTTAGAGGTGTTGGAAAGCATGCTTCTACGGTTCGAACTCAATTAGAACAAGTTTCTAAATCTCAAAGAGAGTTTCTAGATGAAATGAACAATAATATACATGACTTTGCTATTAGAGTTGCAACTAGAGGAGGTAAAATGACTCAGGAACCACTTTATCCTGAGGGACACCCAAAAAGAATTGAACAGGATTCACAAAGGAACAACACCACTTCACCTAGTTCTTCTAAAAAGAAAAGGAAGAAGAAAAATGATAGGACTTTGCATGCTTCTAGTGAACCTGAAATAGAAAAACCTCCTGATAATGATAATGAAACTTCTATCTCTGATGCTGAAACTCTGTCTGGTAATGAACATTCACCTAGTGATAATGAAAAATATAATGCTGATATTCATGAAGACTCTCAACCAAATAATAAAGAACCATGCAATGATGTTGAGATAGAACCACATGTTGATCTTGATAACCCACAACCTAATAATAAAAGGTATTATAAAAGTGACTTTATGGCTAGAAAACACGGTAAGGAAAGAGAACCGTGGGTTCAAAAACCTATGCCTTTTCCACCTAGGTCAACTAAAAAGAAAGATGATGAAGAATTTGAATGCTTTGCTGAAATGCTGAGGCCAGACTTTCTGCGTACTCGCTTGACTGATATCTTGAAAATGCCTCCTCATGGAAAGTATATGAAAGACATCATCACTAATAAGAGAAAAATACCGGAAGCTGAAATCTCCACTATTCTTGCTAATTATACTTTTAAAGATGGACACTACAAAAAAAGACACATCCGTGACATTTTGGGCCAAACGAAAAAAAATTCTGTCATACATATGACACTTCTATGACGATAATTGTGACAAAACCCGCTATCATCATAGATGTGGTGGGCTCCTACTTCTATGACAAAAAATCATGACAGAAAATGGGCCTTTTGTCCTGGGCGGGCCGGAGACGCAGCTGCATGACATTCTTTGGGCCGTCCATGATGGAAAAAACCATGGTAGAAGCGAGGGGGAGGAAAATTTCGGGGAGTTCCCTGTTACGGTGGGAGGTCGGGGGCCGAGCGATGCGTGTTTCTCTCGTACACATACGCGCGTGTGTGTGAGGTGTTGGCTCTAACTGAAACCGAGCGAGGCGTTGGGCTCTAACTGAACCCGAGCGATTGCACTGCAGGCTACGCGTTACTGAAGCCGAGCGATTGATCGATGGCTGTTAACTGAACCCGATCGAGCGATTCCTTCGCTACTGCTGCTAACTGAAGCCGATCGATTGGGTGAACAGTGAGCACTGCGGGGGGGGGGGGGGGGTGGATGAATAGTGAGCGGTGGCGTTGCCTCTGGATGAACAGGACCCCGTGGTGTGGTGGAGGGTTGGATGAACAGTAGACGGTGGAGGGGTGCCCGTGGAGGGGTGGTCGAACAGGACCCCATGGTGTGGAGGGCTGGATGAATAGTAGACGGTGTTGGGGTGCCCATGGAGGGGTGGTTGAACAATAGCCAGTGGAGTAGCGCGCGGTGGAGGCTGGATGAACAGGAGCCCGTGGAGGCTGGAGGAGGTCGACGGTAGCCCGTGGAGGCTGGAGGAGGTCGACGGTGGAGATGAACCGTATCCTGTGGAGTCCCGTTTTGTGGTACGCCACACCCCTCCCGATGAACAGGACCCCCGTTTCGACCGTAGGAGGTCCGTTTCGTCCGTTTTGCGGTACCCCACACCCCTCCCGATCAACAGGACCCCAGTTTCGACCGTAGGAGGTCTGTTTCCTCCGTTTTGCGGTACACCACACCCCTCCCGATCAACAGGACCCCCATTTAGACTATAGGAGGTTTGTTTCCTCCATTCTGCGGTACGCCAGGCCTCGTTTCCATCGCATGTTCCGTCCAAGCCCTCCCGATGAACACGACCACGCATTCCGTTCCGACCCAGCCGGTTGGCTCCCACGCATTCCGTTGCCTCCCGATGAACACGACGCATTTCGTTGCCTCCCGATGAACACGACGCATTCCGTTGCCTCCCCATGAACACGACGCATTCCGTTGCCTCCCCATGAACACGACGGCAACGTTGTTTCTCCGTTCCGACTCAGCCATGTACACGAGCCCTCGCCGTACGTATGCGCGAGTAGGCGTTCGAGACCACGCCCGTATGTACACATACGTGGCCGTATTTTCTTTCTTGCACCCTGGCCGCTGTACGTACGTGTACATGCTACGTGCTCGCCTCTACTACGACATGTGTGCGCCTCTACATCCACCAGTATATATGTACGTACATGTTTGCGACCAGAATGACAACGCTACGTACGCTTCGACCAGGTGGGTCCCGACTGTCAGGCACTTCCTTGCGTGCGAAGATGTAGCTGGTGGGTCCCAGCAGTCAGGGGGGCGAAACGTTTTTTTGCCCGGACGCACTTCCTTGCGTGCGAAGATGTAGCTGGTGGGTCCCAGCAGTCAGGGGGGCGAATCATTTATTTTCCCAGACGCACTTCCTTGCGTGCGAAGATGTAGATGGTGGGTCCCAGCAGTGGGAAACGTTTTTTCGTGAAATACATTGGCCCGTCCGGTGGGTCCCAACTGTCAGGTGGAGGAATCATTATTTTTCGCGTAATAAGGAGGCACTTCCTTGCTGCAGCCGTGGACCCAACTGTCAGCCTCTCCACATACAGTCCACATCCGATGGAAGTCGTTCCTTGACCACGTTGACCATGCTGTGCCGAGAGCACCAGGGCGGTGGATGACGGCGAGGCCTAGGAAGGGGACAACGCGGAGCCGGGGAAGACGCGGCAGTGGAAGCCCGCTGCGGTGTGAGGCTGTCGTCGCCGCAGAGCCTGGGCAGCGGTGGGAATAGTAGGGGCAGTGAGGCCTCCACGGTAGCACATCCGGCCACGGAAGGTAGGAGCATGCGGCACGACCGGCGCTGCTTTGGGCGGCTGGAGCAAAAAGACCAGAGGTTGAAGAAGCACTACGGCCGTTGGATGGACATCGTACGGTCACTAGAGCTAGAATCGTTTATATTGACTAAGTTGACAAAGCCCTTTGTCACCGTCAACTTAGTAGCCCCACAAGTCAGCCTCCCACCAAGGTGGGTCCCAGCTAGCAGGGGGTATTCATTTTTTTGTGCGTAGTAAGGAGGCACTTCCGGTGAGTCCGAGCTGACAGCAGGGGGGACGTTTTTTTGCGAAATACGGTGGCCCGTCGGGTGGATCCCAACAGTCAGGGGCAAACGTTTTTTTCGCGAAATACTGGTGGGCGTCCGGTGGGTCCCTACTGTCAGGTGGAGGAATAATTATTTTTCGCGTAATAAGGCGGCACTTCCTTGCGGCTGCCGTGGACCCAGATGTCAGCCTCTCCACGTACAGTATTCTTCCGATGGAATTCGGTCATTGACCACATTGACCACACCGCGCCGAGAGCACCACGTCGGTGGACGACGGCGAGGCCTAGGAAGGGGACGACGCGGAGCCGGGGAAGACACGGCAGTGGATGCCCATGCGGAGAGGAGTACGAGGGTTCACTGGTTCGGCCGCGCTGCCGTCGCCGCAGAATAACAGGGGGTGTGGGTGAGTGGAGTGGAGGGATGGCCTGGCCAGCGGTGGGAGTAGTATGGGGACGGTGAGGCCTCCGCGGCAGCACAGCCGGCCACGGGAGGCAGGAGCAGGCGACACGACCGGCGCTGCTTTGGGCGGCTGGAGCAAGAAGACCAGAGGTTGAAGAAGCACTACGGCCATTGGATGGACATCGTACAGTCAGTAGAGCTAGAATCGTGCATATTGACTAAGTTGACAAAGCCCTTCGTCCTCGTCAACTTAGTAGGCCCACTATAATGGGTCCCAGCTAGCAGGGGAGTATTCATTTTTTTGTGCGTAATAAGGAGGCACTTCCTTGCGTGCAAAGTTATAGCTGGTGGGTCTGAGCTGTCAGCGGTGGTAACGTTTTTTTCGCGAAATACAAAGGCCCTTTCGATGGGTCCCACATGTCAGGTGGAGGAATCATTATTTTGCGTGTAATAAGGAGGCATTTCCTTGCGTGCGGCCATGGACCCAGCTGTCGGCCTCTCCACGTACAGTCCACTTCAGATGCATGTCGGTCATTGACCACGCCACGCCGAGAGCACCAGAGCGGTGGATGACGGCGAGGCCTAGGAAGGGAACGTCACGAAGGCAGGGAAGACTCGGCAGTTGTTTTTGTTTCCCACACGAAGGGGAGTATGAATGTACGAGGGTTTACTGGTTCGTCTGCCATCGCCGGAAAATAACAGCAGGTGTGGGTGAGTAGAGGGATGGCTAGGCAAGCGATGGGAGTACGGTGGGGCGGTGAGGCCTGCGCGGCAGCACAGCCGGCCGCGGGGAGGAGGGAGCAGGCAGTCCCGCTGGCGCTTGTTTGAGCGGCTGGAGCAGGAAGAGCAGAGATTGAAGAAGCACGACGGCCGTTGGATGGTCATCCAACAGTATACAGGCCATCTGTGGAAAGCCTCAAATCTGTGGAAAACAGCATACAACCCATCTGCCATTATTTCAAATAATTTACAGCCCATTTGCTAATTCTTACGGGTTTTTTTGGAGCCCATATTCTTTTTGTTAGCACTACAGCCCATATTGTGGCCACGATTAAAAAATTATACGAAATTTTGCATATGTCGATGCGGTCTGAACTGTTTTTAATCCCAAAATTTCGAGTCACATTCAGACTGATTTTAAAAATAAATGTATATCAATATAAAATCCAATAAATTGTCCATGCATAAAAATCAATGCAATTTAAAATCTCAAAATGAAAAAAAGATATTTGAAACTAACTGACGGTTTGATGTGTTTTAAAAATGTACAGCCCATTTCTCATTACTGATAGGCCATTTTCTCGGCCAGCCGAATGAAGCTCTCCTCGTCTTGAAAAATTTGCAGCCCAACAGGCCTGATAAAGCGACTTACTTGACAAATCACAAAAAAACTGGGCTAGCCATTTTCATAAAGAAAAAAAACTACTGGGCTGGTCTGTGGTAAACATAAAAGAAAAGACTGTCTAGACAGGCCAGAGTGTCCCGCACAGCCCAGTTGACACCCTGCTTCCGTCTCAAAAACAAATTAGATAAATGCCACTCCAATTACGGCGATTCATAAAATTGCCACTACAATTTCTAAACTTTGAAAATTGCCACTGCAATTTTTCCAAACTTTGAAAAACGCCACTGCAGTTTGCAAACTTTGAAAAACGCCACTCCAGACTTTGAAAAATGCCACTAGAAATGACATGAAATGGCATTTTTCAAAGTTTGGAAATTGCAGTGGCATTTCTCGGATACACCAGATTTGGAGTGGCATTTATCAAATTAACCCAAAACAAAAATAAATGGGCGAGCTGCTGGGTCCCTGGTGTCAGCCACTCGTTGTGCAATTCTCTCGTTTATTGACTACGTTGACAATGGCATGCGACCCAGATGTCAGAAATCCACTAGGAGGAGCCATTTTTTATTGGCTTGAAATAAGGAGGCACTTGCTTGCGTACTGCCATTACCTTGGCGGGTCCCTGCTGTCATCCTCTCCACGTACAATCATCTCCTGATTGTGTACACGTCAACTTGCTAGGCCCACAAGTCAGCCTCTAAACCCGTGGAGGACAAATACAACCCATTTAAAAAAATAACAGCCCATTCCATACGTTCAAACGGAAAGTTCAACATTCAGAGCAAAGTAACAGGTCTGATCCACATATAGAGTACTGAACTTCCACGTTGACAACCATCATAGCCAAGTTAACTATCTACTCCCACTAATACTCTAGTAGCATACAAGTACTAACTTACTCTTAGCTAACTAGACGATGTCAGCCGCCATCTGTGGTACACGCTAAATGCCGGCACCGGCGTCGTGCGCCTCTCCTTCGGACTTGCAAGAGGTGCGATAGGGCATGTTGCTCGCGCGCGTTGGCCCTTTCCATGCTGGCGTGGTCCACCGAAGCTTCGGCTTCCAAGCGGGAAACCCACTTGACGAGCTGGTAGTAAAATCGGCGTCGCGAACGCGTGCGTGCCCGACAGCCTCCAAGGCTATTTGCCGGGCGCCGGCCTCCACGTAGTCCGCCCAGTTGCGGGCGCTCTGCTCGCGACTCAGAGCGTCGGTGCGCTGCTGCTCCATGTCCCACTGGCGATGCAAATCGGCGATACGCTGCTCATCCGCCAGGCGGTCACGCTCCAACAACTCCTACTCCTCCGCCATGCGGTCGCGCTCCAACAACTCCTTGATCTCCGCATTGCCATCTAAAGACAGATAGAATGCCTCCTCCCTCTGTATGCCTTCCGGTGAAAACCCGAACACTAGTTCCGGCGGTGACCGCCTCCGGCGTCGCCTATCACGGACGGACGGGGGCATGGCGGACGTGGCGAGCGACGTCGGCCCGGTGGGGGCTTATGAGGATATGGCGAGTTGGGTCACGGTGGCACCGGAGAAGGCCGGGAAACAGTACTTATAGGCGGAAGGTAGCGCGACGGTCATCGGAATTCAATGCATAATGGCTTAGCGCGTCAGCTTGCCGTGGAAAACTAGAGAAATTGAAATTATGACTGTGCCATCCCGTCCCGTCTGGGTCGCACGCCGGCATGGCGGTCAAACGAGTGCACTCGAATCATCTCCCTCCTTGTCAATAATGATTCCACGGATTTAAAAAGCCCGCAACAATTAAAGCGTATCTTTTTTCGCATCAGTTAGCTGCCTTAATTACGGCAGGCTGCATGCAGGCACTCAGAATCGCTCGCAGGCAGTACGCGAAGCAGCATGCAACGAGTCGCAGCCGAGGGCACGCATGCAGCCACTTAAATCGCTAGAATTAATTAGGCTTAAACTTCTGCATGCCGTTAATTATTGCCATGCCTTCGGCTTGCTGCTTTGCTCACGGGACTAATAAACCTAGACGGAGGGAGTACCTTGGTTGGTGAGAGGTTTGAATTAAGCCCTGCAAACCGGAAAGGAGGTACTAGTACGTGCGTGATCCGCTATTTATTCATGTAGGATCGAGTAGGTCGTTTTTTGAATTGAGCCCTGCAAACCGGAAAGGAGGTAGTACGTGCGTGATCCGCTATTTATTCGTGTAGGATCGATAGTGTAGCTTGTCAGTTTCTTCAGAGGTAGGCATTTTTATCCCTGTATGATCGATAGTGTAGCTTGTCAGTTTCTTCAAGGGTAGGCATTTTTATTCAAAAAACTGCCACTTCGCATCTTGCGTCGCAAATAAAACTGTCAGGAGCGCATTTGTAGGCTAGCTAGTGATCGATCAGTAACTTGTAAACACTGAGCGAATAGAAATAAGTAACTGTTAATGCATCTCAATGATTCACAGATCATATACAAATATGTAGCTCCAAAAGCAAAGATCGGCCACTTCGGATCTTGCGTCGCAACTAAAACTAACTAGTACGATTCCCATACATAAGATCAACATGTTAATGCATCTCAATGATTCGCAGATCATATACAAATATGTAGCTCCAAAAGCAAAGATCTAGAAAAAACATTTGTTCTTCCTACTAACATGGATGCTTCTCTTGGCCAACATTCAGTATAGACTGAAAGACAAATTTGTTTGTGAAGTCTACAATTCCTCTTGCAAACGTAAGTGGTTTCACCAACAGCTGGAACCATGAGAATGAACCACACATGATGGAGGAACATCCACTGCAATATGATTTGCTCTTCTCTCGATCACACCGCGAGACTATTTTCGGAATATAAACTTTAACTTAGGCAAAATGATGCCCATTGTATAATCAGACCAAAGCAATGAAGCACCTAGTGTTGGCCAATAAATAGTACAGTACTACTTTTCTGCAGTCCATGAAGTGACTATCCAATCTTTCTGTGTCTATTTTCAAATGGCACTGCATGCAGTGACTATACTATTCTCTTGTGAAGTTCAACCAAAAATTGCGGACACTTTGTTTGTTTGCCAAATAGCAACGGGCAGACATCTCTGTTTGCAAAAATATCAAGCATCTAGTAAACATATACCACACCTTGTATTTTCGGTTTAAACATGTCTCTTCCGCTTAGCATATGTCATGTTCTGCACTGGACAGTTTGATACAGTTATGTTTTGCCCTGGACAATTTCATATTGAATTGATTTGCTGGTTCAGAGCAGAAATATAGTGCCTATCCTTCATCATACCAAGGATATCCATGTTCGCAGCGATGGAAGAGGTGAAATCGATACAACCGAAATTGAGCATCCAATCATTGAATCATGTCCTGCACCTCCAATGTAGGTCCACCCTGCCAATAAATTCACATGCAAACCACTAGTATTATTATCTAATGACAATACAAAAAGAGTAGCAAGATAGTAGCAAACCATGTACCTTCATAATGAACAGCTCATAGTGCCACCAATTGGATATAAAGGTTTGGAAAAAAACATGCTCCTAATGTTGAACCAGTTGGACTTTTTGTGCAGTTCCACTAAAATCGAGCATCCCTGTTTGCATAGATATTGAAAGTGTGATTACTCTAAAAGTGGCACTAGTTGAAGCATAGACTCACAAATATAAGCATTCCAATTTCTTAATGGGAAAAGGTAGCAAGACTGTTTCTAACCACCTGTTTGAAGGAATAAATAAAGCAACAGCAACTGATGTCAGGAAGGCATACATAGTTTTTTCTGAAAAACTGAGCCCTTCCTGACCTTTCCTCTTCTTTTAAGCAAATTTTGTGCAATTCTACTAAAATAAAATGCCATCACCGCCTTGACAATTCAGTGACACTGTACAAAAGGAAATGACTTAACATTACACCATGATGTCGGGTATGTAGTCGACAGGCATTAGAGACAACCATACAGACCTCCTCCGATAACATAGAACATTAATTTTAACGATCCGACCGATCAAGTACCGAACGTATGGCACCTCCGAGTTCAGCACACGTTCGTCCCGATGACGTCCCTCGAACTCCGATCCAGCCGAGTGTTGAGGGAGAGTTTCATCAGCATGACGGCGTGGTGACGATATTTATGTTCTACCGACGCAGGGCTTCGCCTAAGCACCGCTACAGTAATATCGAGTTGGACTATAGTGGAGGGGGGCACCGCACACGGCTAAAGGATCAAACGATCAATTGTTGTGTCTATGGGGTACCCCCTTTCCCCATATATAAAGGAGCAAGGGGGTGCGGTCGGCCAGGGAGAGGGCGCGCCAGGAGGAGTCCTACTCCCACCGGGAGTAGGACTCCCCCCTTTCCTAGTTGGAATAGGATTCGGGAGAAGGAAAGAGAGAGGGGGAGAAGGAAAGAGGGGGCCGGCCCCCCTTGCCCTAAACTAATTCGGTTTGGGACTTGGGGGGCCATGCCCCACACTCCCCTTGCTTCCCTCTATTTCCACTAAGGCCCATGTAGGCCCATTAAGCCCCCGGGGGGTTCCGGTAACCTCCCGGTACTCCGATAAAATCCCGATTTCACCCGGAACACTTCCGACATCCAAACATAGGCTTCCAATATATGAATCTTCATGTCTTGACCATTTTGAGACTCCTCGTCATGTCCTTGATCACATCCGGGACTCCGAACAACCTTTGGTACATCAAAACATATAAACTCATAATATAACCATCATCGTAATGTTAAGCGTGCGGACCCTACGGGTTCGAGAACTATGTAGACATGACCGAGACACGTCTCCGGTCAATAACCAATAGCGGAACCTGGATGCTCATATTGGCTCCCACATATTCTACGAAGATCTTTATCGGTCAAACCGCACAACAACATACGTTGTTCCCTTTGTCATCGGTATGTTACTTGCCCGAGATTCGATCGTCGGTATCTCAATACCTAGTTCAATCTCGTTACCGGCAAGTCTCTTTACTCGTTCTGTAATACATTATCCTGCAACTAACTCATTAGTTGCAATGCTTGAAAGGCTTAAGTGATGTGTATTACCGAGAGGGCCCAGAGATACCTCTCCGACAATCGGAGTGACAAATCCTAATCTTGAAATACGCCAACCCAACAAGTACCTTTGGAGACACCTGTAGAGCACCTTTATAATCACCCAGTTACGGTGTGACGTTTGGTAGCACACAAAGTTTTCCTCCGGTAAACGGGAGTTGCATAATCTCATAGTCATAGGAACATGTATAAGTCCTGAAGAAAGCAATAGCAACAAACTAAATGATCAAGTGCTAAGCTAACGGAATGGGTCAAGTCAATCACATCATTCTCCTAATGATGTGATCCCATCAATCAAATGACAATTCATGTCTATGGTTAGGAAACTTAACCATCTTTGATCAACGAGCTAGTCAAGTAGAGGCATACTAGTGAGACTTTGTTTGTCTATGTATTCACACATGTATTATGTTTCCGGTTAATACAATTCTAGCATGAATAATAAACATTTATCATGAAATAAGGAAATAAATAATAACTTTATTATTGGCTCTAGGGCATATTTCCTTTAGTCTCCCACTTGCACTAGAGTCAATAATCTAGATCACATCGCCATGTTATTTAACATCAATAGTTCACATCACCATGTGATTAACACCCATAGTTCACATCGTCATGTGACCAACACCCAAAGGGTTTACTAGAGTCAATAATCTAGTTCACATCGCTATGTGATTAACACCCAAAGAGTACTAAGGTGTGATCATGTTTTGCTTGTGAGAGAAGTTTAGTCAACGGGTCTGCCACATTCAGATTCGTAAGTATTTTGCAAATTTCTATGTCAACAATGCTCTGCACGGAGCTACTCTAGCTAATTGCTCCCACTTTCAATATGTATCCAGATTGAGATTTAGAGTCATCTGGATTAGTGTCAAAATTTGCATTGACGTAACCCTTTACGACGAACCTTTTTGTCACCTCCATAATCGAGAAACATATCCTTATTCCACTAAGGATAATTTTGACCGCTGTCCAGTGATCTAATCCTAGATCACTATTGTACCCCTTGCCAAAAACAGTGTAGGGTATACAATAGATCTGGTACATAGCATGGCATATTTTATAGAACCTATGGCCAAGGCATAGGGAATGACTCTCATTCTCTTTCTATCTTCTGCTGTGGTCGGGCTTTGAGTCTTACTCAGTTTCACACCTTGTAACACAGGCAAGAACTCTTTCTTTGACTGTTCCA
Source organism: Triticum urartu (assembly GCF_003073215.2). Classification (NCBI taxonomy): domain Eukaryota; kingdom Viridiplantae; phylum Streptophyta; class Magnoliopsida; order Poales; family Poaceae; genus Triticum; species Triticum urartu. The sequence continues at coordinate 170,320,541 of NC_053025.1, read as the reverse complement.
TTTGAACTACTTATCAAGCATCTTGATCTATCTCTATAGATCTTGATGCTCAATATGTAAGCAGTTTCACCGAGGTCTTTCTTTGAAAAACTCCTTTCAAACATACCTTTATGCTTTGCAGAATAATTCTACATTATCTCCGATCAACAATATGTCATTCACATATACTTATCAGAAATGTTGTAGTGCTCCCACTCACTTTCTTGTAAATACAGGCTTCACCGCAAGTCTATATAAAACTATATGCTTTGATCAACTTATCAAAGCGCATATTCCAACTCCGAGATGCTTGCACCAGTCCATAGATGGATCGCTGGAGCTTGCATATTTTGTTAGCACCTTTAGGATTGACAAAACCTTCTGGTTGCATCATATACGAATCTTCTTTAATAAATCCATTAAGGAATGCAGTTTTGTTTATCCATTTGCCAGATTTCATAAAATGTGGCAATTGCTAACATGATTCAGACAGACTTAAGCATAGATACGAGTGAGAAACTCTCATTGTAGTCAACACCTTGAACTTGTCGAAAACCTTTTGCGACAATTCTAGCTTTGTAGATAGTAACACTACTATCAGCATTCGTCTTCCTCTTGAAGATCCATTTAATATCAATGGCTCGCCGGTCTTTGGGCAAGTCAATCAAAGTCCATACTTTGTTTTTATACATGGATCTCATCTCAGATTTCATAGCCTCAAGCCATTTCGCGGAATCTGGGCTCATCATCGCTTCCTCATAGTTCATAGGTTCATCATGGTCAAGTAACATGACCTCCAGAACGGGATTATCATACCACTCTGGTGCGGATCTCACTCTGGTTTACCTACGAGGTTCGGTAGTAACTTGATCTGAAGTTACATGATCATCATCATTAGCTTCCTCACTAATTGGTGTAGTAGTCACAGGAACAGATTTCTGTGATGAACTACTTTGCTCTAAGGGAGCACGTACAGTTACCTCATCAAGTTCTACTTTCCTCCCACTCACTTCTTTCGAGAGAAACTCCTTCTCTAGAAAGGATCCATTCTCAGCAAAGAATAACTTGCCTTTGGATCTGTATAGAAGGTGTACCCGACATTTTCTTTTGGGTATCCTATGAAGACGCACTTCCCCGATTTGGGTTTGAGCTTATCAGGTTGAAACTTTTTCACATAAGCATTGCAACCTCAAACTTTAAGAAACGATAGCTTAGGTTTCTTGCCAAACCATAATTCATACAGTGTCATCTCAACGGATTTAGATGGTGCCCTATTTAACGTGAATGTAGCTGTCTCTAATGCATAACCCCAAAACGATAGTGGTAAATCGGTAAGAGACATCATAGATCGCACCATATCTAGTAAAGTACGATTATGATGTTCGGACACACCATTACACTGTGGCGTTCCAGTTGGCATGAGTTTGTGAAACTATTCCACATTGTTTTAATGGAAGACCAAACTCGTAACTCAAATATTTGCCGCTGCGATTAGATCGTAGAAACTTTATTTTCCTATTACGATGATTTTCCAATTCACTCCGAAATTCTTTAAACTTTTCAAATGTTTCAGACTTATGTTTCTTCAAGTAGATATACCCATATCTGCTCAAATCATCTGTGAAGGTCAGAAAATAACGATACCCACCGCGAGCCTCAACACTCATCGGACCTCATACATCAGTATGTATTATATCCAATAAGTCAGTTGCTCGCAACATTGTTCTGGAGAATGGAGTCTTGGTCATCTTTGCCCATGAGGCATGGTTCGCAAGCATCAAGTGATTCCAAAAGTCCATCGGCATGGATCTTCATGCGCTTTATACCAATATGACCTAAACGGCAGTGCCACAAATAAGTTGCACTATCATTATTAACTTTGCATCTTTTGGCTTCAATATTATGAAAATGTGTATCACCATGATCGAGATCCAACAAACATTTTCATTGGGTGTATGACCATAGAAGGTTTTATTCATGTAAATAGAACAAAAATTATTCTCTAACTTACATGAATAACCGTATTACAATAAACATGATCCAATCAAATTCATGCTCAATGCAAACACTAAATAACATTTATTTTAGGTTTAACACTAATCCCAAAAGTATAGGTAGTGTGCGATGATGATCATATCAATCTTGGAACCATTTCCAATACACATCGTCACTTCACCCTTAACTAGTCTCTGTTCATTCTGCAACTCCCGTTTCGAGTTACTATTCTTAGCAACTGAACTAGTATCAAATACTGAGGGGTTGCTATAAACACTAGTAAAGTACACATCAATAACATGTATATCAAATATACCTATGTTCACTTTGCCATCCTTCTTATCCGCCAATTACTTGGGGTAGTTCCGTTTCCAGTGACCAGTCCTTTGCAGTAGAAACACTTAGTCCCAGGCTTAGGGCCAGACTTGGGCTTCTTCACTTGAGCAGCAACTTGCTTGTCGTTCTCCTTGAAGTTCCCCTTCTTCCCTTTGTTGTGTCTCTTGAAACTAGTGGTCTTGTCAAACATCAACACTTGATGTTTTTCTTGATTTCTACCTTCGCCGATTTTAGCATCGTGAAGAGCTTGGGAATGGTTTACGTCATCCCTTGCATATTATAGTTCATCATGAAGTTCTACTAACTTGGTGATGGTGACTAGAGAATTCTGTCAATCACTATTTTATCTGGAAGATTAACTCCCACTTGATTCAAGCGATTGTAGTACCCAGACAATCTGAGCACATGCTCACTGCTTGAGCTATTCTCCTCCATTTGTTAGCTATAGAACTTGTTGGAGACTTCATATCTCTCAACTCGGGTATTTGTTTTGAAATATTAACTTCAACTCCTGGAACATCTCATATGGTCCATTACATTCAAAATGTCTTTGAAGTCCCGATTCTAAGCCGTTAAGCATGGTGCACTAAACTATCAAGTAGTCATCATACCGAGCTTTGCGAAACGTTCATAATGTCTGCATATGCTCCTGCAATAGGTCCGTCACCTAGCGGTGCATCAAGGACATAATTATTCTATGCGGCAATGAGGATAATCCTCAGATCACGGATCCAATCCGCATCATTGCTACTAACATCTTTCAACTTAGTTTTCTCTAGGAACATATCAAAAAATAAAACAGGGGAGCTAAACGCGAGCTATTGATCTACAACATAGATATGCTAATACTACCAGGACTAAGTTCATGATAAATTAAAGTTCAATTTAATCATCTTACTTAAGAACTCCCACTTAGATAGACATCCCTCTAATCCTCGAAGTGATCACGTAATCCATATCAACTAAACCATAACCGATCATCACGTGAAATGGAGTAGCTTTCAATGGTGAACATCACTATGTTGATCATATCTACTATATGATTCACGCTCGACCTTTCGGTCTCAGTGTTCTAAGGCCATATCTCCATATGCTAGGCTCGCCAAGTTTAACCTGAGTATTCTGCATGTGCAAAACTGGCTTGCACCCGTTGTAGATAGACGTAGAGCTTATCACACCCGATCATCACGTGGTGTCTGGGCACGACGAACTTTGGCAATGGTGCATACTCAGGGAGAACACTTTTATCTTGAAATTTAGTGAGAGATCATCTTATAATGCTATCGTCAATCAAAGCAAGATAAGATGCATAAAAGATAAACATCACATATAATCAATATAAGTGATATGATATGGCCATCATTATCTTGTGCTTGTGATCTCCATCCCCGAAGCACCGTCACGATCACCATCGTTACCGGCACGACACCTTGATCTCCATCGTAGCATCATTGTCGTCTCGCCAATTTTATGCTTCTACGACTATCGCTACCGCTTAGTGATAAAGTAAAGCATTACAGGGCGATTGCATTGCATACATTAAAGCGACAACCATATGGCTCCTGCCAGTTGCCGATAACTCGGTTACAAAACATGATCATCTCATACAATTTATCATCATGTCTTGACCATATCACATCACAACATGCCCTGCAAAAACAAGTTAGACGTCCTCTACTTTGTTGTTGCAAGTTTTATGTCGCTGCTACTGGGCTTAGCAAGAACTGTTCTTACCTACGCATCAAAACCACAACGATAGTTCGTCAAGTTGGTGCTGTTTTAACCTTCGCAAGGACCGGGCGTAGCCACACTCGGTTCAACTAAAGTTGGAGAAACTGACACCCACCAGCCACCTGTGTGCAAAGCATGTCGGTAGAACCAGTCTCGCGTAAGCGTACGCGTAATGTCGGTCCGGGCCGCTTCATCCAACAATACCGCCAAAACAAAGTATGACATGCTGGTAAGCAGTATGACTTATATCGCCCACACACACTTGCGTTCTACTCGTGCATATGGCATCTACGCATAAAACCTGGCTCGGATGCCACTGTTGGGGAACATAGTAATTTCAAAAAAAATCCTACGCACACGCAAGATCATGGTGATGCATAGCAACGAGAGGGGAGAGTGTTGTCTACGTACCCTCGTAGACCGAAAGCGGAAGCGTTACCACAACGCGGTTGATGTAGTCGTACGTCTTCACGATCCGACCGATTAAGTACTGAACGTATGTCACCTCCGAGTTCAGCACACGTTCAGCCCGGTGATGTCCCTCGAACTCCGATCCAGCCGACTGTTGAGGGAGAGTTTCGTCAGCACGACGGCGTGGTGACGATGTTTATGTTCTACCGATGCAGGGCTTCGCCTAATCACTGCTACTGTAATATTGAGTTTGACTATGGTGGAGGGGGGCACCGCACATGGCTAAAGGATCAAACGATCAATTATTGTGTCTATGGGGTGCCTGCTGCCCCCGTATATAAAGGAGCAAGGGGGGTGCGGTCGGCCAAGGAGAGGGCGCGCCAGGAGGAGTCCTACTCCCACCGGGAGTAGGACTCCCCCCTTTCCTAGTTGGAATAGGATTCGGGAGAAGGAAAGAGAGGGGGGAGAAGGAAAGAGGGGGCCGGCCCCCCTTGCCCTAAACCAATTCGGTTTGGGCCTCGGGGGGCGCGCCCCACACTCCACTTGCTTCCCTCTATTTCCACTAAGGCCCATGTAGGCCCATTAAGCCCTCGGGGGGTTCCGGTAACCTCCCGGTACTCCGGTAAAATCCGATTTCACCCGGAACACTTCCGACATCCAAACATAGGCTTACAATATATCAATCTTCATGTATTGACCATTTCGAGACTCCTCGTCATGTCCTTGGTCACATCCGGGACTCCGAACAACCTTCGGTACATCAAAACGTATAAACTCATAATATAACCGTCATCGTAACGTTAAGCGTGCGGACCCTACGGGTTCGAGAACTATGTAGACATGACCGAGACACGTCTCCGGTCAATAACCAATAGCGGAACCTGGATGCTCAATTGGCTCCCACATATTCTACGAAGATCTTTATCGGTCAAACCGCACAACAACATACGTTGTTCCCTTTGTCATCGGTATGTTACTTGCCCGAGATTCGATCGTCGGTATCTCAATACCTAGTTCAATCTCGTTACCGGCAAGTCTCTTCACTCGTTCTGTAATACATTATCCTGCAACTAACTCATTAGTTGCAATGCTTGCGAGGCTTAAGTGATGTGTATTACCGAGAGGGCCCAGAGATACCTTTCCGACAATCGGAGTGACAAATCCTAATCTCGAAATACACCAACCCAACAAGTACCTTTGGAGACACCTGTAGAGCACCTTTATAATCACCCAGTTACGGTGTGACGTTTGGTAGCACAGAAAGTGTTCCTCCGGTAAACGGGAGTTGCATAATCTCATAGTCATGGGAACATGTATAAGTCATGAAGAAAGCAATAGCAACAAACTAAACGATCAGGTGCTAAGCTAACGGAATGGGTCAAGTCAATCACATCATTCTCCTAATGATGTGATCCCGTCAATCAAATGACAACTCATCTCTATGGTTAGGAAACTTAACCATCTTTGATCAACGAGCTAGTCAAGTAGAGGCATACTAGTGACACTCTGTTTGTCTATGTATTCACACATGTATTATGTTTCCGGTTAATACAATTCTAGCATGAATAATAAAAATTTATCATGAAATAAGGAAATAAATAATAAATTTATTATTGCCTCTAGGGCATATTTCCTTCACCTTAATATAAGACGTTTTCGCGGTTCAATTTAAAGTACCCATACGTCTAGTATTTAGAAAAACAGGTAGTAGTTTTCTTGAGCACATATCTTGGAAAGCTTGCCACACTTTATTTATGTCCATACGCTAATGCAACACCATTCGAATACTACAAATATACACTAATCCAGTGGCTAGTGCAACAGTAGAGTAGTTAGTTTATTACAGGGTATAGTACAATGGTTTTACTGAACAGATTTCAATAAACTCTAGCACTGGAAGGTTTCTATAAGAATTAACAATACAAAATGTAAAGGTAACAAATTTCAGCATTGGTATACTAGTTGTGCATTAAACCAAATACAAAAGTCTGAAGGTAACTAGCATTATTAACTAATGACAGTATAAAAAATTGCAAACCATGTACCTCCAAGGTAAATATCATTTCAAACTCGCGGGGGGGGGCCTTAAAAAATGCTACCCCAATCTTGATAATCGATCAAACATAAAAACTTGATCGAACGAATCAAGAGAACAGCCAGAGGAGGAGGTGCCCACTCTTGACCCTTCCTCTTGTCTTCATAATTGTCTATGCAGTTTAACCAAAATAAAATGACATCAGCGCCTTGGCATTTTGGTGACACTGTACAAAAAAATTAACTTATCTCATGAAAGTGAGGTATGTAATCTATAAGCATTAACAGTGCAAAAATCTGAAGGTGGTAACAAGTTTCATCGTTGGTATACTGGATGTGCAACAACATTAGAATGCCTTAGCTGAAAAATCTTTAATACATCCACAATCAACAGCTAACCCTAAAATAATCCAGTGACATTAAATGGCATTGCTTAAATTTATCGGTGGCATTAGACTAGGAGTGTCATTAGTTAAATGTGGCATCACTTTAGCAGTAGCATTGCTTGACTTGACTGCTGGCGTTATACTAACAGCAAAAAAAGTGGCAATAAGAGCATGGGAGGCCCATTCGGACTGTGGGCGCACCAGTACGATGTACCTCCACGGACACAGAGTGGTGAGGGAGGTATGGTTGCCCAGAGCAACAAATATCCAGGCAGCATATGTGGATTACGTCCCATTTTTGTTCTCTTTAGCCACCTTTTTCCTATGTGAGGACAACAAACCGATCGACCTAGTCATTCTCTATTGCGTTGTCATGCCTTTCTACCCTTCTTCAACCAAGAGAAACGAGACTCGTTCCTTAGCTACTGATTTTCCCCTTTTCAACCTAGATGCGGGTTCGATGCCTACTCTCTTGGACAGTATAGTCTCCCTTCCTTTCCTTATTCAACCCAGACATGCATTAGTCTGAATGAAGTAGAGTTTCCTTCAATAGTGCAAATTATGGTTTTCGTCTGCGTGGCCAGCAGAGCAGAGGATAGCAAATTGGGAAGATGGTTGTGACACCCCTGATTCAATTGTACACTAATCATACACGCAAACGTGTATGATCAAGATCAGGGACTCACGGGAAGATATCACAACACAACTCTACAAATAAAAAAAGTCATACAAGCATCATATTACAAGCCAGGGGCCTCGAGGGCTCGAATACAAAAGCTCGATCATAGACGAGTCAGTGGAAGCAACAATATCTAAGTACTAACATAAGTTAAACAAGTTTTCCTTAAGAAGGCTAGCATAAACTGGGATACAGATCGAAAGAGAAGCAGGCCTCCTGCCTGGGATCCTCCTAAACTGCTCCTGATCGTCGTCAGCGGGCTGCATGTAGTAGTAGGCACCTCCAGTGTAGTAGGGGTCGTCGCCAACGGTGGCGTCTGGCTCCTGGACTCCATCGTCTGGTCGCAGCAATCGGGTATAGGAAGAGGAAAAGGGGGGAACAAAGCAACCGTGAGTACTCATCCAAAGTACTCGCAAGCAAGGAGCTACACTACATATGTATGCATTGGTATCAAATGGAATAAGGGTACAGGTGGAGGGGTATATATAGCCTCCACACAAAATACAACCGTTACACACAATTTACCAATCTCGGTGGGACCGAATCAACAAACTCGGTCGGACCAAAATAGTAAACCTAGTGACCGTTAGAGATTTTCGGTGGGACTGACATGCAACTCGGTAGGACCGATATGGTTAGGGTTAGGGCATAATGTAATCTCGGTGAGACCAATTACACAAACTCGGTGAGACCGATTTGGTAATAAGCTAACCAGAGGGTTGGTCAGGCAAACTCGGTGGGACCGATTCGCTCTTCTCGGTGAGACCGAAATGTTACGAAAAGGAAACAGTGAGTTTACATTGCAATCTCGGTGGGACCGATCCGCTCTTTCGGTGAGACCGAAAAGTTACGAAAAGGAAACAGAGAAATTGCAATCCCATCTCGGTGAGTCCGAGATCCCTATCGGTAGAACCGATTTGCTTAGGGTTTGGCAATGGCTATGACAAGTGAAACTCGGTGGCGCCGGGTTGAAAGAATCGGTAGGGCCGAGTTTGGCTTTGGGTTTAGGTCAAATGTGGATATGGGAAAGTAGCTGAGGATTTTGGAGCATATCATTAAGCACATGAAGCAAGAGGCTCATTAAGAAACACCTCATCCCTCCTTGATAGTATTGGATTTTCCTATGGACTCAATGTGATCTTGGACCACTAAAATGTAAAATGAAGAGTCTTGAGCATATGAGCTAGAGCCAATCCTTTGTCCTTAGCATTTTGAGGGTTCCACTTTCACCATCCATGCCATGCCAATCATTGAGCTTTCCTGAAATGATCATCTTGGAATAGCATTAGCTCAATGAGCTATATGTTGTTATGAATTACCAAAACCACCTAGGGATAGTTGCACTTTCAATCTCCCCCTTTTTGGTAATTGATGACAACATATAGATCAAAGCTTCGTCAAATAATAATAAGAATGAAATATATCGTTGCTTTGAGAAGTATGTGACAAGTAAGAGCTCCCCCTAAATTTGTGCATATTTAAAATTTGCTTTGGACTGCAAATGCACAAAGAGTTAGAGTCATGGGTTACTCTTCCATGTCACATACATCTTGGTGGAGCGCTCAAAGGGATATGAATGAAATACATGCACTCATCACCAAAGAAAGTGAATGATCACATAAGATAGATAAGATATATCAAGCATGCATAAGTGTAGCTTATGATCAAACACATGATCATCAATGTATCACAAGCATATCAAAGTATCTCAACCAAAAGCAAACAATGTTTGAAAAACCACCAAATAAAGCAAGAGAGAATAAAAGCAACACTCTCTCTCTCGAAGCCTATGATCTATACATTTTTCTCCCCCTTTGGCAACAAGTTACCAAAAAGTTCCTAGAAAATGCATAGTGCTAGATCGACTCTCAGGCTTGATCTTCTGGTGGTGGTGGAGTCTGGATCACTCCAAGGACGAAGGCTTCTGTAGACGTGGTTGGAGTTGGAGCTGAAGTAGATGCTGGAGCTGGTTGGGCTGGTGTTGTGGCTGGAGCTGAGGTGGTGGCTCTGGTGTCAGGAACTGGCACTGCAGTCGACCTCTGAGCTCGTGGCACTCTGGCAAATGCATCAGTTGTAGTCTTCCCTCTCCTCTCCTGCATGTCATCTTGAAGTTGCTCCACTGCAGACTGAATCTCTGTTACTTTGACATCCATGTCCTAGAACTTTTGTTCTATGATCCTCTCTAAGCTCTTCTGATTCTGAGTGAGGGTGGCCAGTCCTTTCTCAATCCTCAGTGTGGATGCAATCAAGTAACTAAGCTGCTCTTGCTTGGTTTTCAGGAAATACTCAGATGCCTCCTCTTGAGTTGGCATCTTGACAGCTTTCTCCTTCCTTGCCTTCTCCTTCTGTGCTTGAGCATGAACTGATGATGGATCATCCTTGTTCATCACAACTTCATTATCTTCAAAATCTGGATGAATAGGCAAATGTTCCTTGTCCAATAGGTATATGCCTGTGCCCATCTTGGAGTTAATCAGCTCCTGGATCTGAGGGGCATAACCACAGCTCCTCTTCTGATCTACTGTAGTTCTTTTGATGGTCTCTACCATGAGGCTCATGACTTTGAATTTCTGTGGCACATCAAAGATATGAAGCAAGTTGATTGCATGGCCTCTGATCATCTTGTGATCACCTGACTTGGGCAATAGAGTGTGCCTCAAAATCCAATTGATAGTTGGCAACCCTGACAGAAGATAATATACAGACCCAAACTTGAAGGTATCAAGTGCCTTGTTTGGAATTTCCTTGTACATGTTGGACATAGAGTTGTGGTCCATCTTCTTCTTGGCATATATGTCTAAGTCATCCTCATGCTCCTCTGGGGCATTGATGAGCTGTGCCCACTCAGCAACTGTTGATTGGTACCTCATACCTTCAGACATCCACACAGTCCTTCCATCTGGATAGAAGTGTGCTGTGTAGTAGAACTGCATGATCAGCTCTTAATTCCACTTTGTGAGCTTCTGCCCAACAAAGTCTGCTACTCCACAAGCCTTGAAGCTGTCTTGCACTCCAGGATAGTGCTCTTCATTGTCCTTGATGAACTGCCAATCTACCCATCTCATGTCACAAACAATGGGCTTCTTATCCAACAAGACTGTCTCATAGAAGTCCTACTGTTCCTTAGTGTGGAACCTATAGTCAACAGCAGTTCTTCTTCTTGTAGCATATGGATCTTCTACTCTCCACTTTCTCAGCCCTGAGTCTCTTCTGATCTTCATGTCCTCAGCCACAGGATGAGCATTATTGTGGTCTGGGATCTTGGGCTTTAGCTTCCTGACAACTTGGCCTTCCTCTTCTTCTGCAGTGTCAGGCACTAGGGCCTTGTTCTTTTCAGCAGCTGGTATACTCCTGGTATTCCTCTTAGGTGCACTCTTGGGCTTGGAGGCTGCTTTGGGTGCTTCTTTGGACTTTGATGTTGCAGCCCCTGACTTTATAGCATCACCCATCAGCTTTTGTGCCTTGGGTGCTGGTGCAGCAACCTCTTCTTCCTCTTCCTCTTCAGAATCTCTCATGATTGAGGATCTCCCAAGCACTCTAGCAGTGGTCTTTTTGATCCTCTCCTTCCTCTTCTTCCCTTCTGCAGCAGCCTCTTTGGGTTCAGATCCCAAAGGGACTTGAGTAGATGCTCTGGCCTTAGACATTGGAATTCTCTTTGCAGGAACCTTTTGCTTCATGCCTGGCTTGGTGGCAGCAGCAGTGCTATATTCCTTCTTGAGCACAACTTTCTTGGAAGTGGCTTCTTCTTCTGCCACATAGTCCTCATCCTCTGATTCTGAGGTTCTTTTCTTCCTTTTTCTGGTGGCAGCTTTTGGCAAGTTACTAGGAGTGCTCCTGCTGCCTTCATCTGAGGAACTGGAGGGACTAGTGCCCTCACTCATGTGCACTTGCTGCTCTGACAGGTTTTGGCTATCACTCTGATCTGACATGATGAACAAGCTGACTGCTGACCCTGTGAACAGTTTATAGATGAGGTAGAGTGGATGAGCATCACAAAATGCAGAGATTTTTGCAAAAGAATGATTCAAAATCTTAGTTTTAGTTTCCCACAGAAATCATTTCGGATCTACCGATTTTTAAACTCGGTGATACCGAGCAGTTTTGGAACCTAAACTAGTGAACTCGGTCAGACCGAGTCACAGTTCGGTGGCACCGAGACTGCTAGGGTTTCACAAAGTTCCAAAATCGGTCACACCGATTAGTAATTCTTGGTCAGACTGAGTCTCACTTGTGTAATGGCATGAGCCAAATCGGTGGGACCGAGTTTTTCAACTCGGTGGGTCCGAGATGGTTTCGGTGGAAACCTAACCCTAAAGTTTTTGAATCAATCCTATTCTATGAACGCATTGACTGGATAGGAGTGTTTCAATCGTGGCTAGAAACAATAAGATCACAATGTGCTAGGAATCGGATTGGGGATAGCACAAAGATCGAGTCCATACCCTAGTTCGGCGGAGACTCGCTACGGCGGCAACGGCGGGGTTGAATTCCGTTGACGGCGATAGAGACCAGCGACTGGAGGCGGTTGGCGGTGAGGAGACGATCCGGAGACCACGTTGGCAGAGCGAGCTATCGCGCGGGCGAAGGGGTTCGGAGAAATTTCCAAAAAAATTGCCCGTGCCTATATATAGCCCGACCCTGTCGGTGTGACCGAGTGGAACAACTCGGTGGCACCGAGATGCAAAACTGTATACAGTTATTGCAACTCGGTGTGACCGAATGGTTCAATTCGGTTGCACCGAGATCGAAAATTCAGATCAACTTAATGATCTCGGTAGGACCGAAAGTAGGATATCGGTCAGACCAAGAATCACAAAAAGGTTTTGGAAGTTTAAGTCTATGACGAATCGGGGACTCCGAGTGCTCCTCACACAGAGTGGTTTGAATCTGACTTGATCAAATTTTGTGATGTAGCATGAATAGAGTTTGAGACGAGAAAAGCATAGATAGCTAGAGGAGGTTCTTAGGCATTCTTGTCCATCCACTTGGCAAAAGGAAATAAAACCAAACAATCAAAACAACAAGTGGATGTCCTCGAATGAGTAAAATATGCAACCAACATGCTCACACAATAAAATGGCAATTGAAATATGTGACAAAGCATGCACAACCAATTCTAGCATCTATCAAGCAATTGGCGATGACTAGGTCATCTATATATGAGTATATTGACTTAGGAGTCAAGTGAGAACACTTGATCATAGGTCATACTCATCGTTTAAGCTCAAGTGGGGTTACCACTTTTACATAAAGCATTGTTGTGTTCACATCTTTAGAGTTGCTTTAGCTCAAGTCTTAGAGTAAAGCTCCCCCTAGATGTGATATCCCCCCTAAGAGGGATGAACTAACCTTGGGTTTTGGCGATGATGACTTCATGTAGATGTTGAAGATGTGGATGCTCAATGTTGATGTAGATCACTTGGAGCTATCCATTTGAGTGAATTGCACTTTCAATACCTACATGGGTTAGTCCCACAAGGAACAAACAAGGATATCCATAGACATAGAGTGATGCACACACAAGATGATGTCCATGAAAACTTTTAGGTTACCTTTTCCCTTGTATTACCAACAAGAGGGTTTGTGACTCCTTGAACTAGTGCAAGATGTGGAAGTTGATTGCACTTGTTCTTGCCAAAATGATAAGAGTGAAGTATGTTGGCGGAGTCACCCTCAAGAACTCTCTAGTTCTTCTTCATTTGGATCCACACCATCTTGATGGGAATCCTTGGAGTTGTAGTCGTACTTGATGAAGTGGAACTTGAAGTGGTCTTGGGAATCCACTTGACTAAGGTCTTAGGAGCTTCTTCAAATGCATCAATTTCCTCTTGAAGCTTGTCCTTGCCTTTTTGCTTGTAATCTTGTGGTGGAAGAACATCTTGAGCTTGTGTCCCCTTGACGGAAGTAGGATCATACTTCTCTTGTTGAGGAACAAACTTTGTCTTGGGGTATTGATCTTCTTGAAGGAAATATGCCCTAGAGGCAATAATAAAGTTATTATTTATTTCCTTATATCATGATAAATGTTTATTATTCATGCTAGAATTGTATTAACCGGAAACATAATACTTGTGTGAATACATAGACAAACAAAGTGTCACTAGTATGCCTCTACTTGACTAGCTCGTTAATCGAAGATGGTTATGTTTCCTAACCATAAACAAAAGAGTTGTTATTTGATTAACGGGATCACATCATTAGGAGAATGATGTGATTGACATGACCCATTCCATTAGCTTAGCACCCGATCGTTTAGTATGTTGCTATTGCTTTCTTCATGACTTATACATGTTCCTATGACTATGAGATTATGCAACTCCCGTTTGCCGGAGGAACACTTTGTGTGCTACCAAACGTCACAACGTAACTGGGTGATTATAAAGGAGCTCTACAGGTGTCTCCAAAGGTACATGTTGGGTTGGCGTATTTCGAGATTAGGATTTGTCACTCCGATTGTCGGAGAGGTATCTCTGGGCCCTCTCGGTAATGCACATCACATAAGCCTTGCAAGCATTGCAACTAATGAGTTAGTTGTGAGATGATGTATTACGGAACGAGTAAAGATACTTGCCGGTAACGAGATTGAACTAGGTATTAAGATACCGACGATCGAATCTCGGGCAAGTAACATACCGATGACAAAGGGAACAACCTATGTTGTTATGTGGTCTGACCGATAAAGATCTTCGAAGAATATGTAGGAGCCAATATGGGCATCCAGGTCCCGCTATTGGTTATTGACCGGAGACGTGTCTCGGTCATGTCTACATTGTTCTTGAACCGTAGGGTCCGCACGCTTAAGGTTTCGATGACAGTTATATTATGAGTTTATGAGTTTTGATGTACCGAAGGAGTTCGGAGTCCCGGATGAGATCGGGGACATGACGAGGAGTCTCGAAATGGTCGAGACGTAAAGATCGATATATTGGACGACTATATTCGGACATCGGAAAGGTTCCGAGTGATTCGGGTATTTTTCGGAGTACCGGGTAGTTACGGGAGAAGCAATGGGCCTTGATGGGCTTTAGTGGGAAGAGGAGAAAGGGCCAAGGGGCTGCTGCCCCCCCCTCCCCTCTGGTCCGAATTGGACTAGGGAAAAGGGGGCCGGCCACCTTTCTTTCTCCTCTACTTCCTTCTCCCTTCCTCCCCTCTTGGTGGACTCCTACTAGGACTTGGAGTCCTAGTAGGACTCCACATCCTGGCCGCACCAATTGCCTTGGACGGCCTCCTCATCCTCCATCCTTTATATACTGAGGCAAGGGGCACCCCATAGACACAAGTTGATCTTCGTGATTGTTCCTTAGCCATGTGTGGTGCCCCCCTCCACCATATTCCACCTCGGTCATATTGTAGCGGTGCTTAGGCAAAGCCCTGCGACGATAGAACATCAAGATCGTCACCACGCCATCGTGCTGACGGAACTCCTCCCTGACGCTTTGCTGGATCGGAGCCCGGGGATCGTCATTGAGCTGAACGTGTGCCAAGAACTCAGAGGTGCCGGAGTAACGGTGCTTGGATCGGTCGGATCATGAAGACGTACGACTACATCAACCGCGTTGTCACAACGCTTCCGCTGTCGGTCTACAAGGGTACGTAGATCACACTCTCCCCTCTCGTTGATATGCATCACCATGATCTTGCGTGTGCGTAGGAAAATTTTGAAATTACTACATTCCCTAACAGTGGCATCCGAGCCTAGGTTTTATATGTTGATGTTATATGCACGAGTAGAACACAAGTGAGTTGTGGGCGATATAAGTCATACTGCTTACCAGCACGTCATACTTTGGTTCGGCGGTATTGTTGGACGAAGCGGCCCAGACCGACATTACGCGTACGCTTACGCGAGACCGGTTCTCCCGACGTGCTTTGCACAAAGGTGGCTAGCGGGTGACAGTTTCTCCAACTTTAGTTGAACCGAGTGTGGCTACGCCCGGTCCTTGCGAAGGTTAAAACAGCACCAACTTGACAAACTATCGTTGTGGTTTTGATGCGTAGGTAAGATTGGTTTTTGCTTAAGCCCGTAGCAGCCACGTAAAACTTGCAACAACAAAGTAGAGGACGTCTAACTTGTTTTTGCAGGGCATGTTGTGATGTGATATGGTCAAGACATGATGATAAATTGTATGAGATGATCATGTTTTGTAACCGAGTTATCGGCAACTGGCAGGAGCCATATGGTTGTCGCTTTATTGTATGCAATGCAATCGCGCTGTAATGCTTTACTTTATCACTAAGCGGTAGCGATAGTCGTGGAAGCATAAGATTGGCGAGACGACAACGATGCTACGATGGAGATCAAGGTGTCGCGCCGGTGACGATGGTGATCATGACGGTGCTTCGGAGATGGAGATCACAAGCACAAGATGATGATGGCCATATCATATCACTTATTTTGATTGCATGTGATGTTTATCTTTTATGTATCTTATCTTGCTTTGATTGACGGTAGCATTATAAGATGATCTCTCACTAAATTATCAAGTAGTGTTCTCCCTGAGTATGCACCGTTGCGAAAGTTCTTCGTGCTGAGACACCACGTGATGATCGGGTGTGATAGGCTCTACGTTCAAATACAACGGGTGAAAAATAGTTGCACACGCGGAATACTCAGGTTATACTTGACGAGCCAAGCATATACAGATATGGCCTCGGAACACGGAGACCGAAAGGTCGAGCGTGAATCATATAGTAGATATGATCAACATAGCGATGTTCACCAATGAAACTACTCCATCTCACGTGATGATCGGACATGGTTTAGTTGATTTGGATCACGTAATCACTTAGAGGATTAGAGGGATGTCTATCTAAGTGGGAGTTCTTAAGTAATATGATTAAATTGAACTTTAATTTATCATGAACTTAGTCCTGGTAGTATTAGCATATCTATGTTGTAGATCAATAGCTCGCGTTTAGCTCCCCTGTTTTATTTTTTGATATGTTCCTAGAGAAAACTAAGTTGAAAGATGTTAGTAGCAATGATGCGGATTGGATCCGTGATCTGAGGATTATCCTCATTGCTGCACAGAAGTATTATGTCCTTAATGCACCACTAGATGACAGAACTATTGCAGGAGCAGATGCAGACGTTATGAACGTTTGGCTAGCTCAATATGATGACTACTTGATAGTTTAGTGCACCATGCTTAATGGCTTAGAATCGGGACTTCAAAGACGTTTTGAACGTCATGGAGCATATGAGATGTTCCAGGAGTTGAAGTTAATATTTCAAGCAAATACCCGAGTTGAGAGATATGAAAGTCTCCAACAAGTTCTATAGCTAAAAGATGGAGGAGAATCGCTCAACTAGTGAGCATGTGCCCAGATTGTCTGAGTACAACAATCGCTTGAATCAAGTGGGAGTTAATCTTCCAGATAAGATAGTGATTGACAGAATTCTCTAATCACCATCACCAAGTTAGTAGAACTTTGTGATGAACTATGATATACAAGGGATAACGGAAACGATTCCCAAGCTCTTCGTAATGCGGAAATTGACGAAGGTAGAAATCGAGAAAAACATCAAGTGTTGATGGTAGACAAGACCACTAGTTTCAAGAAAAGGGCGGAGGGAAGAAGGGGAACTTCAAGAAGAACAGCAAGCAAGTTGCTGCTCAAGTGAAGAAGCCCAAGTCTGGTCCTAAGCCTGAGACTAAGTGTTTCTACTGTAAAGGGACTGGTCACTGGAAGCGGAACTACCCCAAGTGATTGGCAGATAAGAAGGATGGCAAAGTGAACATAAGTATATTTGATATACATGTTATTAATGTGTACTTTACTAGTGTTTATAGCAACCCCTCAGTATTTGATACTAATTTAGTTGCTAAGATTAGTAACTCGAAACGGGAGTTGCAGAATAAACAGAGACTAGTTAAGGGTAAAGTGACTATGTGTGTTGGAAGTGGTTCCAAGATTGATATGATCATCATCGCACACTCCCTATACTTTCGGGATTAGTGTTGAACCTGAATAAGTGTTATTTGGTGTTTGCGTTAAGCATGAATATGATTTGATCATGTTTATTGTAATACGGTTATTCATTTAAGTAAGAGAATAAATTGTTGTTCTGTTTACATGAATAAAACCTTATATGGTTACACACCCAATTAAAATAGTTCGTTGGATCTCGATTGTAGTGATACACATAATCATAATATTGAAACCAAAAGATGCAAAGTTAATAATGATAGTGCAACTTATTTGTAGCACTGTCGTTTAGGTCATATTGGTGTAAAGCGCATGAAGAAACTCCATGCTGATGGGATTTTGGAATCACTTAATTATGAATCACTTGATGCTTGCGAACCATGCCTCATGGGCAAGATGACTAAAACTCCGTTCTCCGGAGCGAGCAACTGACTTATTGGAAATAATACATACTGATGTATGCGGTCCGATGAGTGTTAAGGCTCACGGCAAGTATCGTTATTTTCTGAACTTCACAGATGATTTGAGCAGATATGGGTATATCTTCTTGATGAAACATAAGTCTGAAACATTTGAAAAGTTCAAAGAATTTCAGAGTGAAGTGGAAAATCATCGTGACAAGAAAAAAAAAGTTTCTACGATCTGATCGCGGAGAAAAATATTTGAGTTACGAGTTTGGTCTTCAATTAAAACAATGTGGAATAGTTTCACAAACTCATGCCACATGGAACACCATAGCATAATGGTGTGTCCGAACGTCATAACCGTACTTTATTGGATATAGTGCAATCTATGATGTCTCTTACCGATCTACCACTATTGTTTTGGGGTTATGCATTAGAGACAGCTGCATTCACGTTAAATAGGGCACCATCTAAATCCGTTGAGACGACACCATATGAACTATGGTTTGGCAAGAAACCTAAGCTGTCGTTTCTTAAAGTTTGGGATTGCGATGCTTATGTGAAAAAGTTTCAACATGATAAGCTCGAACCCAAATCGGAGAAGTAAATCTTCATAGGATATCCAAAGGAAACTATTGGATACACCTTCTATCACAGATCCGAAGGCAAGACTTTTGTTGCTAAATTCGGAAACTTACTAGAGAAGGAGTTTCTCTCGAAAGAAGTGAGTGGGAGGAAAGTAAAAAAAACTTGATAAGGTAATTGTACCTTCTCCCTTATTGGAAAGTAGTTCATCACAGAAATCTGTTCCTGTGACTACTACACCAATTAGTGAGGAAGCTAATGATGATGATCATGTAACTTCAGATCAAGTTACTACCGAATCTCGTAGGTAAACCAGAGTGAGATCCGCACCAGAGTGGTACAGTAATCCTGTTCTGGAAGTCATGTTACTAGACCATGACGAACTTGCGAACTATGAGGAAGCGATGATGAGCCCAGATTCCGCAAAATGGCTTGAGGCCATGAAATCTGAGATGGGATCCATGTATGAGAACAAATTATGGACTTTGGTTGACTTGCCCGATGATCGGCAAGCAATTGAGAATAAATGGATCTTCAAGAGGAAGACGGACGCTGATAGTAGTGTTACTATCTACAAAGCTAGAATTGTCGCAAAAGGTTTTCGACAAGTTCAAGGTGTTGACTACGATGAGATTTTCTCACTCGTATATATGCTTAAGTCTGTCCGAATCATGTTAGCAATTGCCGCATTTTATGAAATCTGGCAAATGGATAAACAAAACTGCATTCCTTAATGGATTTCTTAAAGAAGAGTTGTATATGATGCAACCAGAAGGTTTTGTCAATCCTAAAGGTGTTAACAAAATATGCAAGCTCCAACGATCCATCTATGGACTGGTGCAAGCATCTCGGAGTTGGAATATACGCTTTGATAAGTTGATCAAAGCATATAGTTTTATATAGACTTGCGGTGAAGCCTGTATTTACAAGAAAGTGAGTGGGAGCACTACAACATTTCTGATAAGTATATGTGAACAACATATTGTTGATCGGAAATAATGTATAATTTTCTGGAAAGCATAAAGGAATATTTGAAAGGAGTTTTTCAAAGAAAGACCTCGGTAAAGCTGCTTACATATTGAGCATCAAGATCTATAGAGATAGATCAAGACGCTTGATAAGTTTTTCAATGAGTACATACCTTGACAAGATTTTGAAGTAGTTCAAAATGGAACAGTCAAAGAAAGAGTTCTTGCCTGTGTTGCAAGGTGTGAAATTGAGTAAGACTCAAAGCCCGACCACGGCAGAAGATAGAAATAGAATGAAAGTCATTCCCTATGCCTCAGCCATAGGTTCTATAAAGTATGCCATGCTGTGTACCAGATCTATTGTATACCCTACACTGTGTTAAGAAAGGGAGTACAATAGTGATCTAAGAGTAGATCACTGGACAGCGGCCAAAATTATCCTTAGTAGAATAAGGATATGTTTCTCGATTATGGAAGTGAAAAAAAGGTTCGTCGTAAAGGGTTACGCTGATGCAAGTTTTGACACTAATCTAGATGAATCTAAATCTCAATCTAGATACATATTGAAAGTGGGAGCAATTAGCTAGAGTAGCTCCGTGCAGAGCATTGTTGACATAAATATTTGCAAAGTACTTACGGATCTGAATGTGACAGACCCGTTGACTAAAATTATCTCACAAGCAAAACATGATCACACCTTAGTACTCTTTGGGTGTTAATCACATAGCGATGTGAACTAGATTACTGACTCTAGTAAACCCTTTGGGTGTTGATCACATATCGATGTGAACTATGGGTGTTAATCACATGGTGATGTGAACTATTACTGTTAAATCACATGGCGATGTGAACTAGATTATTGACTCTAGTGCAAGTGGGAGACTGAAGGAAATATGCCCTAGAGGCAATAATAAAGTTATTATTTATTTCCTTATATCATGATAAATGTTTATTATTCATGCTAGAATTGTATTAACCGGAAACATAATACTTGTGTGAATACATAGACAAACAAAGTGTCACTAGTATGCCTCTACTTGACTAGCTCGTTAATCGAAGATGGTTATGTTTCCTAACCATAAACAAAAGAGTTGTTATTTGATTAACGGGATCACATCATTAGGAGAATGATGTGATTGACATGACCCATTCCATTAGCTTAGCACCCGATCGTTTAGTATGTTGCTATTGCTTTCTTCATGACTTATACATGTTCCCTATGACTATGAGATTATGCAACTCCCGTTTGCCGGAGGAACACTTTGTGTGCTACCAAACGTCACAACGTAACTGGGTGATTATAAAGGTGCTCTACAGGTGTCTCCAAAGGTACATGTTGGGTTGGCGTATTTCGAGATTAGGATTTGTCACTCCGATTGTCGGAGAGGTATCTCTGGGCCCTCTCGGTAATGCACATCACATAAGCCTTGCAAGCATTGCAACTAATGAGTTAGTTGTGAGATGATGTATTATGGAACAAGTAAAGAGACTTGCCGGTAACGATTGAACTAGGTATTAGATACCGACGATCGAATCTCGGGCAAGTAACATACCGATGACAAAGGGAACAACTATGTTGTTATGCGGTTGACCGATAAAGATCTTCGTAGAATATGTAGGAGCCAATATGGCATCCAGGTCCCGCTATTGGTTATTGACCGGAGACGTGTCTCGGTCATGTCTACATTGTTCTCGAACCCGTAGGGTCCGCACGCTTAAGGTTTCGATGATAGTTATATTATGAGTTTTGATGTACCAAAGGAGTTCGGAGTCCCGGATGAGATCGGGGACATGACGAGGAGTCTCGAAATGGTCGAGACGTAAAGATCGATATATTGGACGACTATATTCGGACATCGGAAAGGTTCCGAGTGATTCGGGTATTTTTCGGAGTACCGGGTAGTTACGGGAGAAGCAATGGGCCTTGATGGGCTTTAGTGGGAAGAGGAGAAAGGGCCAAGGGGCTGCTGCACCCCCCCCCCCCCCCCTCTGGTCCGAATTGGACTAGGGAAAAGGGGGGCGGCCACCTTTCCTTCTCCTCTACTTCCTTCTCCCTTCCTCCCCTCTTGGTGGACTCCTACTAGGACTTGGAGTCCTAGTAGGACTCTACATCCTGGCCGCACCAATTGCCTTGGCCGGCCTCCTCCTCCTCCATCCTTTATATACTGAGGCAAGGGGCACCCCATAGACACAAGTTGATCTTCGTGATCGTTCCTTGGCCGTGTGTGGTGCCCCCCTCCACCATATTCCACCTCGGTCATATTGTAGCGGTGCTTAGGCGAAGCCCTGCGACGATAGAACATCAAGATCGTCACCACGCCGTCGTGCTGACGGAACTCCTCCCCGACGCTTTGCTGGATCGGAGCCCGGGGATCGTCATCGAGCTTAACGTGTGCCAAGAACTCGGAGGTGCCGGAGTAACGGTGCTTGGATCGGTCGGATCGTGAAGACGTACGACTACATCAACCGCGTTGTCACAATGCTTCCGCTGTCGGTCTACAAGGGTACGTAGATCACACTCTCCCCTCTCGTTGCTATGCATCACCATGATCTTGCGTGTGCGTAGGAAAATTTTGAAATTACTACGTTCCCCAACACTTCTTCCCACTCAACTCCATTGGCATTGAACTTTCGTTCAAAACCAACACCTTGATTCTTCCGGTGCCTTCCTTGCTTGCGCACAATTTCCTCGAATTGCTTACTCCCGGCAAGGCTTTTGTACACTCCTTTCTCTATAATTCCCTTCAATAAGCTATTTTCTTGCTCAAGTGTAACTTGGCTAAGAGAATCATTAGTGGAATCAAGAGAACTACTAGAAGCAACAATATTGGATTTAGCATGATCATTGTTACTACTAGAGGAAGAATCTTTCTTATTCTTGTTACTAGACTTGACTTGAGGCATGTAAGTGGATAAGAGTAAACGCTTGGCAATGTAAGAAGAACTTTTCTTGTGGAGATCATCATTGATTGCCTTTAAAAACTCATTCTCTTGCTCAAGATTGAGCTTTCCAAAGCGTAACTTCTCATGAGCTCTTAAAAGTTCTTGATGATCTTCGAAGATAGTTTCATGAGATAACTTAAGAGTGTTTAGTTCTTTAGTTAGAGCCTCAATCTTCTCCTTATCATTGTCATTCGTTTTATCTTGATTACCATGATTAATTGACGTTTCATCATAGTATTCATCACTAGAGTTGTCAACAAGTAAATCATCATCACCTAACAAGTCATCTTCATCACTATTAAAATCAACATACTCGGGATGTGTTACCTTAGGACCTTTGGCCATGAAGCATCTTGCAATTCCTTCATTTGGTGAGTCAAATATGTCGTAGGAGTTGGTTGACACAAGTGCTAGACCGGCAACACCTTCATCTTGAGTATATTCGGAATCAGAGTGATAACTTCTCTCGGAGTGGTTGTCGGAGTCGGAGCCGGATACCCATTCACCAACATGAGCTTGATGTCTTCGTTTTGTGTAGCTCCTTGAGGATTTTTCCTTCCTTTCCGAATCCTTGCTTCTCAGTGAGTGTCTTCGTTCATAACGATCATCTCTACTCCTTCTCTCTCTTGGTGGTGATTCTTCTCTTTTGCTTCTTCTTTTTGGAGAGTCTTCTCTTCTCTTGTAGGGAGCCGTACACTCATTGGAATAGTGTCTGGGTCTTCCACAATTGTAGCAGTTTCGCTCTCGACTAGAAGATCTTTTTTCATTGTAGGACCTTGACTTGGAGCTTCTATCTTTGCTTCTACTCTTGTAGAACTTGGTGAAATTTTTCACCATTAAGCTCAATTCTTCATTGAAGTTTTGTTTCTCACTTGATGATGTAGGGGCTTCACATGAGGCTTTGTAGGCACCACTTGATTTGTTGTGAAGTTCCTCTTTATCCTTAAGTGACATCTCATGAGCAACAATTCTTCCAATTACCTCCGTTGGCTTGAGATCTTTGTAATTGGGAATCATTTGGATCAATGTGCACACGGTATCATATTTTCCATCCAAGGCTCTTAGAATCTTCTTGATGATGAATCTATCAGTCATCTCTTCACTTCCTAAGCCGGCAATCTCATTTGTGATGAGAGCAAGCCTACAGTACATTTCAGCGACACCTTCACCATCCTTCATTTTGAACTTGTCAAGTTGACTTTGAAGCACATCCAATTTGGTTCCTTGACGGAGTCGGTACCTTCGTGCCTATCAAAGTGTCCCAAATTTTCTTTGCATTCTCAAGACGGCTGATTTTGTTGAATTCTTCGGGGCACAATCCGTTGAAGAGAATATCACAAGTTTGAGCATTGTATTGCAACATCTTCAACTCATCCGCGGTAGCTTCACGGTTTGGTTCTCTCCCATCAAAGAAGTCTCCTTGCAAACCAACACACACAATAGCCCAAACGGCGGGGTTATGTCCAAGAATATGCATTTTCATTTTATGCTTCCAACTAGCAAAATTAGTACCATCAAAGTAAGGACCTCTACGGTGATAATTTCCCTCGCTAGACGCCATACTCTCCTAGGTTGTGAAACCAAGGCTATGACCACCAAAAGCTATGGAAATCAAAGCAAATGGAGACCAAAGCTCTGATACCACTTGTAGGATCAAAAGTATGTCTAGAGGGGGGTGATTAGACTACTTGACCAAATAAAAACTTAACCTTTTCCCAATTTTAGTTCTTGGCAGATTTTAGCTATTTTAGGACAAGTCAAGCAATCATTACACAATTCAAGCAAGCATGCAAAGAGTATATTGGCAGCGGAAAGTAAAGCATGCAACTTGCAAGAATGTAAAGGGAAGGGTTTGGAGAATTCAAACGCAATTGGAGACACGGATGTTTTTCCCGTGGTTCGGATAGGTGGTGCTATCCTACATCCACGTTGATGGAGACTTCAACCCACGAAGGGTAACGGTTGCGCGAGTCCACGGAGGGCTCCACCCACGAAGGGTCCACGAAGAAGCAACCTTGTCTATCCCACCGTGGCCATCGCCCACGAAGGACTTGCCTCACTAGCGGTAGATCTTCACGAAGTAGGCGATCTCCTTGCCATTACAAACTCCTTGGTTCAACTCCACAATCTTGTCGGAGGCTCCCAAGTGACACCTAGCCAATTTAGGAGATACCACTCTCCAAGAAGTAACAAATGGTGTGTTCATGATGAAGTCCTTGCTCTTGTGCTTCAAATGATAGTCTCCCCAACACTCAATTCTCTCTCACAGGATTTGGATTTGGTGGAAAGAAGATTTGAGTGGAAAGCAACTTGGGGAAGGCTAGAGATCAAGATTCATGTGGTAGGAATGGAATATCTTGGCCTCAACACATGAGTAGGTGGTTCTCTCTCAGAACATATGAGTTGGAAGTGTAGATGTGTTCTGATAGCTCTCTCCACGAGTGAAGAGGAGGTGGAGGGGTATATATAGCCTCCACACAAAATCCAACCGTTACACACAATTTACCAATCTCGGTGGGACCGAATCAACAAACTTGGTCGGACCAAAATAGTAAACCTAGTGACCGTTAGAGATTTTCGGTGGGACTGACATGCAACTCGGTAGGACCGATATGGTTAGGGTTAGGGCATAACGTAATCTCGGTGAGACCAATTACACAAACTCGGTGAGACCGATTTGGTAATAAGCTAACCAGAGGGTTGGTCAGGCAAACTCGGTGGGGACCGATTCGCTCTTCTCGGTGAGACGGAAATGTTACGAAAAGGAAACAGTGAGTTTACATTGCAATCTCGGTGGGACCGATCCGCTCTTTCGGTGAGACCAAAAAGTTACGAAAAGGAAACAGAGAAATTGCAATCCCATCTCGATGAGACCGAGATCCCTATCGGTAGAACCGATTTGCTTAGGGTTTGGCAATGGCTATGACAAGTGAAACTCGGTGGCGCCAGGTTGAAAGAATCGGTAGGGCCGAGTTTGGCTTTGGGTTTAGGTCAAATGTGGATATGGGAAAGTAGCTGAGGATTTTGGAGCATATCATTAAGCACATGAAGCAAGA
Source organism: Triticum urartu (assembly GCF_003073215.2). NCBI lineage: Eukaryota > Viridiplantae > Streptophyta > Magnoliopsida > Poales > Poaceae > Triticum > Triticum urartu. Next base: position 170,295,104 of record NC_053025.1, on the reverse strand, counting down.
GGCTCATTAAGAAACACCTCATCCCTCCTTGATAGTATTGGCTTTTCCTATGGACTCAATGTGATCTTGGACCACTAAAATGTAAAATGAAGAGTCTTGAGCATATGAGCTAGAGCCAATCCTTTGTCCTTAACATTTTGAGGGTTCCACTTTCACCATCCATGCCATTCCAATCATTGAGCTTTCCTGAAATGATCATCTTGTAATAGCATTAGCTCAATGAGCTATATGTTGTTATGAATTACCAAAACCACCTCGGGATAGTTGCACTTTCAATAACACGAATCATCAAGGGGCAAGGATGGTATGGCACATCAAGAATTCGATATATATCTTGGAAGAGCTTAGGATGTTGATGATGATCACGACACAGTTGTCGAGAGATTTCATGAAGATGTAATCGGTCGGCGATGCCATCAAGTCAAATGATGATGAAGCGAAAAGTTATGCGAACCAAGGGTACGACATAAACTCGAGATCAAGTTTGATGTTCAAGGAGAAATGATATGACGAGGAAGTTCGACGTAAGATTAGCTCATCGTCGAAAATTGTGCTCCGAGAAGGACCAGGTGGCACAATTAAAATTTAGCACGATAATGATATAGCCGATTGGGCTAGGAATGACTTGAAGGATTATTAAACTCATAAGCAACGAAAATTACTTAGAGTTAATGAATCAGATTATGGACTCGATTCACTATCGGTGTCCCTGAGTGTCTAACAACTCAGAACCCGGGGAAAAATTGGGATCGGTGAGAAATAATACTTGAAGAAGAACTCATAAGAAGTAATATGGTTCTGTGATTTTATTGAGATACCATGGGGTAATACTCGAAGGTAGAACATTATAGAGGTTGCAGAGGTGTATTGATCTGCAGAAGACAAGTGCTTTAACTAGTCCGAGAATTAAAATCAAGGAGAAAATATGACCGGAACCACGATTGCAAAGGATCAATTCACATATACCAAAATGATATTATATCAAGGGAGTAATTATTATTACAAGAAGCTTCCATGATAGGATATACATCGTGTCCATGGGCATGAACACAAAGTTCAAGGTCGACTCCCACTTCTTCAATGCATAACCTTTCGTTCACTTCTCGCGTTTCAAAAATGACATTAGTGTTGAAATTTTTTACCTGGTGAAATACCAGATAAGTATGACACGTGAAATCTTTCGGGATCACACAGATTAAGGAAGGCATAGGTTCAACCCATAGGGGCTTCTTATAAACATATACCACAAGTTTCAAGAGTAAATATCTCCAGCTCAAAAGCAGAGCATGGTTGGCCAATCAGGGAATAGGATTTACCAATGGCATTATATATCAGAGGAAGAACTTCCAAAGTCATAGAATATGAAGGACGTTGTCGGATAAAATCTAACAAATGATTCGATGGTCCTCAAGGGATCTAATGTAAGCACCGGTACTCAACTAGAGGAAGAAATAATGCAAGGAGATCAGATTATAGAAGCAACTGACTAACTCAAAGCTCAAATGCAAAGGAATTATCAATTCCAAGACAAGGGATCAGAAGCAATGTTCTGATTAGGGATGGGTAAATGGAACAGCCTTAGGGTTACAATCGATGGCAATTTGATTGGTCAAGATCCAGCTCATGTTTAAAAATGACGTCTGAGCTGGAAGAAAGAATTCTAAGATTCTTCTGAGGATTGCAACCAATCGCAACATGTTGAATCAATGGACCCAAAATTATAATGACAATGGATGCCAATAAGATTACCAGATTTATGGGATTAATCATAATGCAGGCAAGCAAGAATTTCAAGAGCAATAGCTTGTTGAGGGTTTTTGAAAGATTGAATAGCATTTCGAAGACTTTTGTGAAACACACGAGCAACTGGGAATGAGAGGACACTCAGTAAGTGCGAGGAATTATCTATAGGGGTATTAATACAGAAAAGAGCTGTAAGTAGTAGACACAAAGCTTTCTCGGAATATTGAAGAATTTTTCAGGGTATCAAGTAATAACAAGGGCAACTGGGTACGAAGGTATAAGCGACAAGTGTAAGTAGTTGTCCTTAAGGATTTACCGGTGGTCGAGAATAGCAAAAGCGGTGGTCACAAAGTCTCGATAGAACACTGGAGAGTATCTTTAAAATCTTTTGGTGCAGTGGGTGATCATCTGTGATAAGGGGCTCTCCGGGAGTAAGTAGTTACGAGAACCTAGAGTCAGAGTTAGTAAATTCATTTTAACCCGAATAGAAGAGAGATCAGAGTCCCAGAGTATAGGTCGAGAAATAAAAGATCCTAATACCACCCAAATGGCGACGTGGGCCCGTAAGGCACACAGCCATGTTAGTAAAAAAAATTTGTAATGTCTTGACTCGACTTCGGCCAAGGAGAGTGGAAGGGGGATTTCTACAGGCAGTCGGCTCTGATACCAACTTGCGACGCCCCTGATTCAATTGTACACGAATCATAGACGGAAACGTGTACGATCAAGATCAGGGACTCACGGGAAGATATCACAACACAACTCTACAAATAAAAAAAGTCATACAAGCATCATATTACAAGCCAGGGGCCTCGAGGGCTCGAATACAAGAGCTCGATCATAGACGAGTCAGCGGAAGCAACAATATCTGAGTACTAACATAAGTTAAACAAGTTTTCCTTAAGAAGGCTAGCACAAACTGGGATACAGATCGAAAGAGGCGCAGGCCTCCTTCCTGGGATCCTCCTAAACTACTCCTGATCGCCGTCAGTGGGCTGCACGTAGTAGTAGGCACCTCAAGTGTAGTAGGAGTCATCGCCAACGGTGGCGTCTGGCTCCTGGACTCCATCGTCTGGTCGCAACAATCAGGTATAGGAAGGGGGAAAAGGGGGGAACAAAGCAACCGTGAGTACTCATCCAAAGTACTCGCGAGCAAGGAGCTACACTACATATGTATGCATTGGTATCAAATGGAATAAGGGTATCGTATGTGGACTGAACTGCAGAATGCCGGAATAAGAGGGGGATAGCTAGTCCTATCGAAGACTACGCTTCTGGCCATATCCATCTTGCAGCATGTAGAAGAGAGCAGAAGGTAAGTTCACCAAGTAGCATCGTGTAGCATAATCCTAACCGATGATCCTCCCCTCATCGCCCTGTGAGAGAGCAATCACCGATTGTATCTGGCACTTGGAAGGGTGTATTTTATTAAGTATCAGGTTCTAGTTGTCATAAGGTCAAGGTACAACTCCAAGTCATCCTGTTACTGAAGATCATGGCTATTCGAATAGATTAACTTCCCTGCAGGGGTGCACCACATTTCCCAACACGCTTGACCCCCTTTGTCCGGACACACTTTCCTGGGTCATGCCCGGTGAGGGTGTCCTGGATTAGGGGGTGTCCGGATAGCCGGACTATAACCTTTAGCCGGACTCTTGGACTATGAAGATACAAGATTGAAGACTTCGTCCCGTGTCCGGATGGGACTTTCCTTGGCGTGGAAGGCAAGCTTCGTAATACAGATATGTAGGTCTCCTCCCATTGTAACCGACTATGTGCAACCCTAGCTGAGGGAGTCCTGGATTAGGGGGTGTCCGGATGGCCAGACTATACCTTCAGCCGGACTCCTGGACTATGAAGATACAAGATTGAAGACTTCGTCACGTGTCCGGAAGGGACTTTCCTTGGCGTGGAAGGAAAGCTTGGCGATACGGATATGCAGATCTCCTACCATTGTAACCGACTTTATGTAACCCTAACCCTCTCTGGTGTCTATATAAACCGGAGGGTTTTAGTCCGTAGGACAACATACAAAACAACAATCATACCATAGGCTAGCTTCTAGGGTTTAGCCTCTCCGATCTCGTGGTAGATCTACTCTTGTACTACCCATATCATCAATATTAATCAAGCAGGACGTAGGGTTTTACCTCCATCGAGAGGGCCCGAACCTAGGTAAAACTTCGTGTCCCTTGTCTCCTGTTACCATCCGGCCTAGATGCACAGTTCGAGACCCCCTACCCGAGATCCGCCGGTTTTGACACCGACATTGGTGCTTTCATTGAGAGTTCCTCTGTGTCGTCGTCGTCAGGCTTGATGGCTCCTACGATCATCAATGGCGATGCAGTCCAGGGTGAGACCTTCCTCCCCGGACAGATCTTCGTCTTCGGCGGCTTCGCACTACGGGCTAATTCACTTGGCCATCTGGAGCAGATCGAAAGCTATGCCCCTGGCCGTCAGGTCAGATTTGGAAGTTTAAACTACACGGCTGACATCCGCGGGGACTTGATCTTCGACGGATTCGAGCCACTGCCGAGCGCACCGCACTGTCACGACGAGCATGATCTAGCTCTACCGCCGAACAGTGCCCTGGAGGCCGCACCCGCATCGTCTTCGACCCTTAATTCGAGCCAACTGCGCTAATCGAGGATGGTGGTTGGACGCCGCCTCGGGGGCTGCGATCCCAACGGCGATCGAGCCGAACACCAGCCCCACACTCTGCGAGACTCGTGACTCCAAGGAGCCGGACTCCTCTCCGGACTCCGAACCCTCCGCGCCCCTGCCGATCGAATCCGATTGGGGGCCGGTTATGGAGTTTACTGCCGCGGACATCTTTCAGCACTCGCCTTTCGGCGATATTCTGAAGACACTGAAGTCTCTCTCTTTATCAGGACAGCCCTGGCCGGACTACGGTCAGGAAGGTTGGGATTCGAGCGATGAAGAAATTCAAAGCCCGCCCACCACCCACTTTGTAGCCACTGTCGATGACTTAACCGACCTGCTCGACTTCGACTCCGAAGACATCGACGGTATGGACGCCGATGAAGGAGACGATGAAGAACCAGCGCCTATCAGGCCCTGGAAAGCCACCTCGTCATATGACATATACATGGTGGACACCCCAAAAGAAGGAGATGGCGATGGAATAGCGGAGGATGACGCCTCCAAGAAACAGCCTAAGCGCCGGCGTCAGCGGCGCCGCTCAAAATCCCGCCAAAACAAATACGGTGATTCCAGCACGGGAGATAATAATACTCCGGAAAGTGCCGAAGAAAACCCCCTCCAGCAAGATTTAGCACAGGAGGATGGAGAAACCAGCCCTCATGAGAGAACGGCAGACAGAGAGGTCGAGGACGATAATTATATGCCTCCCTCCGAAGACGAGGCAAGCCCCGACGACGACGAATTCATCGTGCCAGAGGATCCCGTCGAGCAAGAGCGTTTTCAACGCAGGCTTATGGCCACGGCAAGAAGCCTCAAGAAAAAACAGCAACAGCTTAGAGCTGATCAAGATTTGCTAGTCGACAGATGGACTGAAGTCCTTGCGGCCGAAGAGCATAAACTCGAACGCCCCTCCAAGAGCTACCCAAAGCGCAGGTTGCTACCCCGATTAGAGGAGGAAGCACTTGATGCGGCCGACCGGCCACCTCGTGGTTGCGACAGAGAGGCCTCTTGGCCCTCCACTCAAGCCGCACCCCGTACCAAGGCACGAGAATATGCGCCGAACTTACGAGATATGTTGCAGGACAAGGCAAGGCAAACAAGATCGATCTACGGATCGCGTGGGCGCCCCATGGCTCGAGACGGTAACCGTCACGCCGGCCACAAATTCGGCAGGGCCGAACACAGTAGACAAAGCTCATTGGAGCTACGTCGTGATATAGCCTAGTACAGAGGCGCCGCGCACCCACTATGCTTCACAGACGAAATAATGGATCATCAAATCCCCGAGGGTTTCAAACCCGTAAATATCGAATCATATGATGGCACAATAGATCCTGCGGTATGGATCGAGGATTATCTCCTTCATATCCACATGAACCGCGGCGATGATTTCCACGCCATCAAATACCTCCCACTCAAGCTTAAAGGACCAGCTCGGCATTAGCTTAACAGCTTGCCAATAGGATCAATCAGTTGTTGGGAGGACCTGGAAGCCGCATTCCTCGACAATTTCTAGGGCACTTATGTGCGACCCCCAGACACCGATGACCTAAGTCATGTAATTCAGCAGCCAGAGGAATCGGCCAGGCAATTCTGGACACGGTTCCTAACAAAGAAAAATCAAATAGTTGACTGTCCGGACGCTGAGGCCCTAGCAGCCTTCAAGCACAATATCCGTGACGAGTGGCTTGCCCGGCACCTTGGACAGGAAAAGCCGAAGTCTATGGCAGCACTCACGACACTCATGACTTGCTTTTGCGCGGGACAAGACAGTTGGCTTGCTCGTAGCAACAATATGACCAAGAACCCTGGTAATTCGGATACCAGGGACAGTAGTGGCAGGTCGCGTCGCAACAAGCAGAAGCGCCGCATTAACGGCGACAATGCTGAGGATACGGCAGTTAATGCCGGATTCAGAGGCTCTAAATCCGGTCAGCGGAAAAAGCCATTCAAAAGGAATCCTAGGGGGCCATCCAGTTTGGACCGAATACTTGACCGCTTGTGCCAGATACATGGCACCCCCGAAAAGCCGGCCAGTCACACCAATAGGGCTTGGACAGGCCTCCACCAACCGCCGCACCAGCCCGAAATAGCTCCCAGGCAGAGCCCCTCCAGGCCACAGCCGAACTATGAGGCCCTTCATGGCCTGTTCGGCCGCCTTGTGGAGCTCGACCAGTTGCTTCAGCTGGTCGCTCAGGGGCACGGGGTGTCCGGCCTCAGCATACTGAGACCAGAACACCTTCTCTATCGAGCTGCCCTCCTCGGCTCGATAGAATGCGGCGGCATCGAACACACTCCGGGGAAGATCTGCGAACGCTCCTGGAGAGCTCCGGATTTGGGTAAGTAACAAGTAACTCATGTTTATGTGTTTGCTTTGCATAAAGAATGCCTTACCCGCCACTATATTCTTCACCTCATCCAACTCCTGGAGGGTCTTCTGGGATTCGGCCTTGGCAGACTTGGCATTTTCAATAGCCACCGCGAGCTCGGACGCTCGCATCTTTGAGTCAAGCTCCAAACTCTCATGTTTTTCCATGAGAGCCTGGAGCTCTTGCCGTACCTTGCCAACCTCGGCCTCATACTTCTCCCGCTCGGTGCGCTCCATGGTCGCCCTCTTCTCGGCCTCGACCAGCGCTTGCTTAAGGGTCGCCACCACAGACGTGGCCCCTACAATAGCCACGATAATCCTGTCATTTTTTGCAATTGCACCTTTTTATATATATTCAAACAAGGTATTTCTTACCTTCATTGTCCTCGAGCTGCTTCTTGGCACGCCCGAGCTCTTGCTCGGACCACTTGAGGTTCTGCTTTAGCGTGTCCACTTCCGCAGTCAGTGCGGCAGACGCAAGCAGAGAAGCTTGCATACGCATATTGACTCCTTTTTGTTAGACTCCTGCGAATTTTATTTGATCCTCTATTCAGCTTTTCTTCCTGAACGCCAAGCAGAGCATCAGGGGCTACTGTCTATGCGGTAATATTATTTACACATTCTTTACTTACCTCAAAGCCTGTTAAAAGGCTAGTAAAAGCTTCAGTCAGTCCGCTCTTGGTGGACTGAACCTTCTGGACCACCGCACTCATAATGGTGCGGTGCTCCTCATCGATGGAGGCGCCTTGGAGCGCCTCCAACAGATTGTCCGGCGCCTCCGGTTGGACGGGGGTCACAGGCACGGTGGGCTTGCTCCTCTTGGAAGGAGGTCCCCCGCCAGACTCTGGAACCTTTAAAGGTTCCGGAGCAGTGTCCGGCCTAGAGCCGGACTTGGCCCTGGGCGGCCACTCCTCTCCGCCATCGTCGGCGTCGGCGGAGTAGTCCGGAGGAAGGGTTTTCCCCTTCTTGGACCCTCTGGCCTCCCCAGAGAGGGCGGCCTTCCTTTTCTTCTCTCCTCCCGCTGGAGGGGGAGAGGTCTCTTCTTCTTCCTCCTCGTCTTCATGGGAGGAATGCGCCTCGGAGCCGTCGGATGATGGATCCGACACCTCCTGGCGCCGGGCACTCTTTCGAGTCCTCGTGGCCTTTTTCGTGGCCTTCTTCTCCGGCACCACATAGAGGGTGCCGGAACCAGCAGCTTCGCCAAGCGAGCGTCCGCTGGGCCTTCGGGCAAAGGAGCTGGACAGTTGATCTGTCCGGACGTCACCTGCCAATCCTGTCAAAGGTAAGGGATCTTAGATCCCGCATGGAGTCAAACTATGAAAAACTGATACCCTGTAAAAGGAAAAAAACGGCTTACCGCATGAGCGTGACGCTGCATACTGAATCCGCGATCCTCGATAGCGGATGCGGGGGCCTCGGCGCCCTTGAAAAGCACCTTCCAGGCATCTTCGTACGTCGTGTCGAAGAGCCTGCTCAGAGTTTGGTGCCGCGCCGGGTCGAACTCCCACAGGTTGAAATCCCGTTGTTGACACGGGAGGATCAGGCGGATGAGCATAACCTGGACTACGTTGACAAGTTTGAGCTTCTTGTCCACCAGGGTTTGGACGCATGTTTGGAGTCCGGTCAGCTCTCCTTTTTTACCCCACGACAGGCTCGTCTCCTTCCAGGAGGTGAGCTGCGTAGGGGGTCCGGATCAAAACTCGGGGGGTGCGACCCATTCGGGGTCGCGCGGCTCGGTGATGTAAAACCACCCCGATTGCCACCCCTTCAGGGTCTCCACAAAGGAGCCCTCGAGCCATAAGACGTTGGCCATCCTGCCCACCATGGCGCCTCCGCACTCCGCCTGGTTGCCGCGCACCACCTTCGGCTTGACATTGAAAGCCTTGAGCCATAGGCCGAAATGGGGGCGGATGCGGAGGAAAGCCTCGCACACGACGATAAACGCCAAGATGTTGAGGACAAAGTTCGGGGCTAGATCGTGGAAATCCAGGCCATAGTAGAACATGAGCCCCCAGACAAATGGGTGAAGAGGGAAGCCCAGTCCGCGGAGGAAATGGGGGAGGAACACCACCCTCTCATGGGGCCTAGGGGTGGGGATGAGTTGCCCCTTTTCAGGAAGCCGGTACGCAATGTCGTTAGACAAGTATCCGGCCTTCCTCAGTTTTTTGATGGGTCCCTCCGTGACGGAGGAGACCATCCACTTGCCTCCCGCTCCGGACATGGCTGGAGAAGGTTGAGGTGGGGAGTGCGGACTTGGGCGCTGGAGCTCGAGTGCGCGAGAATGGATAAGCAAGGGAGGAAGAAGGCGTAGGTGAAAAGGTGGATCCTTATCCCCTTATATGGGTGGACGCAACTACGTGTCCCCACCAGCCTGGTAAAACTCGCTTATCTCCAAGCGCCGTAATCAATGGCGCGGTTGGGTTACCCACGCCCATATTGATGAGAATCCCGGAATAAGGGGACACGATCTCTGCTTTAACAAGACGTGCCAAGGAAACCGCCTCGTGTGACGCGCTGAGGTGGGATAATGAAACGACTCGGATAATGGCTTGGTCGTGGTGTGTCACACTACGGAATACGTCAGCAGATTAGATTTGTGTAAATATTATTCTCTCTATGGCAATATGTGGAAACTTATTTTGCAGAGCCGGACACTATCTTTGTGTTCAAAATCTTCTATGAAGTACTTGGAGGAGGAACCCGCCTTGCAATGTCGAAGACAATCTGTGCGCCGGACTCGTCGTCATTGAAGCCTGGTTCAGGGGCTACTGACAGAGTCCTGGATTAGGGGGTGTCCGGATGGCCGGACAATACCTTTAGCCGGACTCCTAGACTATGAAGATACAAGATTGAAGACTTCGTCCTGTGTCCAGAAGGGACTTTCCTTGGCGTGGAAGGCAAGCTTGGCGATACGGATATGCAGATCTCCTACCATTGTAACCGACTTTGTGTAACCCTAACCCTCTCCGGGTCTATATAAACCGGAGGGTTTCAGTCTGTAGGACAACATACACAACAACAATCATACCATAGGCTAGCTGCTAGGGTTTAGCCTCTCCGATCTCGTGGTAGATCTACTCTTGTACTACCCATATCATCAATATTAATCAAGGAGGACGTAGGGTTTTACCTCCATCGAGAGGGGCCGAACCTGGGTAAAACTTCGTGTCCCTTGCCTCCTGTTACCATCCGGCCTAGACGCACAGTTCGGGACCCCCTACCCGAGATCCGCCGGTTTTGACACCGACACTAGCCCTCTCCGGTGTCTATATAAACCGGAGGGTTTTAGTCCATAGGACGAACATACGATCATACCATAGGCTAGCTTCTAGGGTTTAGCCTCTCCGATCTCGTGGTAGATCTACTCTTGTACTACCCATATCATCAATATTAATCAAGCAGGACGTAGGGTTTTACCTCCATCAAGAGGGCCCAAACCTGGGTAAAACATTGTGTCCCCTGCCTCCTGTTACCATCCGGCCTAGACGCACAGTTCGGGACCCCCTACCCGAGATCCGCCGGTTTTGACACCAACATTGGTGCTTTCATTGAGAGTTCCTCTGTGTCGTCGCCACTAGGCTTGATGGCTCCTACTATCATCGATAGCAATGCAGTCCAGGGTGAGACTTTTCTTCCCGGACAGATCTTCGTGTTCGGCGGCTTTGCACTGCGGGTCAATTCGCTTGGCCATCTAGAGCAGATCGAAAGTTACGCCCCTGGCCACCAGGTCAGGTTTGGAAGCTTAAACTACACGGCCGATGTCCGTGGAAACTTGATCTTCGACGCGGTCACGATGAGTATGATTTAGCTCTACCATCGGACAGTGTTCAGGAGATCGCACTGGCAGCCGCTCCGACCCTCGATTCGAAGCCAGTTGCGCCTTCCGTGGACGGGTTGATGGACCCCGCCACGGAGGCCTTACCCTCAGCGGCGATCAAGCCGAACATCGACCTTACCTTGCACAAGAGCCGTGTTGATAAACTGTCAGAACCTTCTCCGGCCACGGACTCCGAACCGCCTGCGCTCGTTCCTATCGAATCCGATTGGGCGCCGATCATGGAGTTTACCTCCACGGATATTTTTCCGCACTTGCCCTTTGGCGACATACTGAAATCATTAAGGTCTCTCTCCTTGTCAGGAGGATCCTGGCCGAACTATGTCCGGCAGGACTGGGATGCGGACGACGAAGAAATTTGTGACCCACCCACCACCCACTTAGTAGCCACTGTCGATGACTTAACCGACATGCTCGACTTCGACTCCGAAAACATCGACGGTATGGACGACGATGCGGGAGACGAAGAGGAACCACTGCCTATGGGGCACTGGACAGCCACCTCATCATACGATATATACATGGTGGATACACCCAAAGAAGGCAATGGCGACGAGATAGCAGAGGATGACCCCTCCAAGAAGCAACCCAAGCGCCGAGGTCAGCGGCGCCGCTCTAAGTCCTGCCAAAGCAAAAGTGGTGATACCGGCACAGGAGATAATAACACTCCGGATAGTGCCGAAGACAACAACAATCCCCTCCAGCAAGATTTAGAGCAGGAGGATGGAGGAGCCAGCCCTCCTGAGAGAGCGGCAGACGGAGAGGAGGAGGATGAAAAGTACATGCCCCCCTCTGAAGACGAGGCAAGCCTCGACGACAATGAATTCGCCGTACCAGAGGATCCCGTCGAACAAGAGCGCTTCAAGCGCCGGCTTATGGCCACGGCAAATAGCCTGAAGAAAAAGTAGCAGCAGCTTCAAGCTGATCAAGATCTGCTAGCTGACAGATGGACTGAAGTCCTCGCGACCGAGGAATATAAACTCGAGCGCCCCTCCAAGAATTACCCAAAGTGCAGGTTACTACCCCGACAGGAGGAAGAAGCGTATGATACGGCTGATCGGCCACCTCGTGGCCGCGATAGAGAGGCATTCCGGCCAAAAACTCAGCCTCCACCCTGACGCCATTCAAATAAAAAGGCATGGGGAGATACGCCAGGCCTGCGAGACATATTGGAGGACAAAGTAAAGCATGCAAGATCGATCTACGGATCACGAGGGCGCGCCACTCTGCGAGACGATAAACATCACGCCGGATACAGTAAAAGCGAATCAGGCCAGGCCGAACACAGCGGGCAAGACCCATTTGAGCTGCGTCGCGATATATCCCAATACAGAGGCGCCGCACACCCCTTATGCTTCATAGACGAAGTAATGGATCATCAAATCCCAGAAGGTTTCAAACCAGTAAATATTGAATCATACGACGGCACAACAGATCCCGCAGTATGGATCGAGGATTTCCTCCTCCACATCCACATGGCTCGCGGTGATGAATTACACGCCATCAAATACCTCCCACTAAAGCTCAAGGGACCAGCGCGGCATTGGCTTAACAGCTTGCCAGCCGAGTCCATCAGCTGTTGGGAAGATCTGGAAGCCGCATTCCTCGACAACTTTCAGGGCACTTATGTGCGGCCACCAGACGCCGATGACTTGAGCCACATAATTCAGCAGCCAGAAGAATCGCCAGGCAATTCTGGACTCGGTTCCTAACAAAGAAAAATCAAATTGTCGACTGTCCGGATGCAGAGGCCCTAGCGGCTTTCAAACACAACATCCGCGATGAATGGCTAGCCCGGCACCTTGATCAGGAAAAGCCAAAATCTATGGCAGCCCTCACGACACTCATGACCCGCTTTTGTGCGGGAGAAGACAGCTGGCTGGCTCGTAGTAATAACATATCAAAGAACCATGGTACCTCGGATACCAAGGACGGCAATAGCAGGTCACGTCGCAACAAACATAAGCGCCACATTAACAGCGAAAATACCGAGGATACGGCAGTCAATGCCGGATTCAAAGGCTCTAAACCCGGTCAGCGGAAAAAGTCATTCAAACAAAGTACGCGGGTCCGTCCAGCTTGGACCCTATACTCGATCGCTCGTGTCAAATACACGGCACCACAGAAAAGCCAGCCAATCACACCAACAGGGATTGTTGGGTGTTCAAGCAGGCCGGCAAGTTAATTGCCGAAAACAAGGACAAGGGGCCACATAGCGATGACGAGGAGGAGCCTCGACAGCCACACACCAGAGGACAGAAGAGGTTTCCCCCACAAGTGCGGACGGTGAACATGATATACGCAACCCACATCCCCAAGAGGGAGCGGAAGCGTGCGCTTAGGGACGTATATGCGTTGGAGCCAGTCGCCCCAAAATTCAACCCGTGGTCCTCCTATCCGATCACTTTTGATCGCAGGGACCATCCCACTAGTATCCGTCATGGAAGATTCGCCGCACTGGTTCTGGACCCAATCATTGACGGGTTTCACCTCACTCGAGTCCTTATGGATGGCGGCAGCAGCCTGAACCTGCTTTATCAGGACACAGTGCGCAAAATGGGTATAGACCCCTCAAGGATCAAACCCACAAAACGACCTTTAAGGGCGTCATTCCAGGTGTAGAGGCCCATTGTACAGGCTCAATCACATTGGAAGTGGTCTTCGGATCCCCGGATAAATTCCGAAGCGAAGAGTTAATCTTCGATATAGTCACGTTCCGCAGTGGTTATCATGCCCTGCTCGGGCGAACCGCATTTGCGAGATTCAATGTGGTGCCGCATTATGCATACCTCAAGCTCAAAATGCCAGGACCTCGGCGGGTTATTACAGTCAATGGAAACATAGAGTGCTCTCTCCGAACAAAGGAGCACACTGCGGCCCCCGTAGCAGAAGCGCAAAACAGCCTCTCAAGGCAATCCACCAATTCGGCGTTTCAAGACCTGGACACCTTCAAGCGTGCTCGGAGCAATTGGCAAATAGACCGCCTGGCGCGATCTGAGCTCGCGTAGCAATGCGTCCCCCACCCCAGTCCCAGCCAAACGGCGAAGCTCGTGCCACGCGTACATAATTACGCATTAAAAATACCATGGGCACAGGTGGGGAGGGGGCCACACTGCGGCACGCCCCAAGACGCGGCTTAAACTACACTAGGGGCTTCCCGTTTGGTTATTTTTCTCTTTTTTCAGAACCTTAATCTCTGGAAACCCTGTCCGGCAGCACTACTGCCGAACACATGATGCAGCAACCAAGGGGGCAGAAAGCTACGTCACACCACAGAATTCCCAGGTGGATTACAATACCGAGCGAAATATTTGATTTAATACTATTCCTCGGGTTGCCCTTGGAAGGGACATAGTCCCACTCTTTGCTTATCTCACTATCTATATCATTCTACTTTAACGCACCTTTTTGAATAAACAATGCTAACATCACGACTATTATTGCATTCTTGTTGTATATATATCTATGTGTTCATTAATGATGCCTTGCAACCGTACACTTTGGTACGGCCAATACACCAAGGGCTTACGTACCCCACAATACGGTGTGAAAAGTCCGAACACTTTCACAAGTGCGGCACCCCGAACTCATAGCATTATATGCATCAGCTCCGAATCATGTCTTTGGTCAAATGTTGGGTTTGCCCGGCTCCTATGTTTTGGTACCTTACGTTCCGCTCTATCGGCAAAGGTAGCGCTAGGAGAACTACTGCGATTGTGCCCCAGTTCTGCTGGGTTCAGCACCTTAGTAGAGAAAGCTAAAACTGACTGTCATGATAAGGCGAGAGACTGGTTGCTGTTCGGCGAGGTTTTCGAGTCCCTAAAGACTTATGCCGCTTAGAGCGAGGGGCCGGCCCTGTCCGGCTTAAAGGCATGGATCGCGCCCCGAATTCGGCCTTCCGAATACCAGGGGCTTCGCCGAAATTTAAAATTATAGAATTCTATGGCTAAGTGAGAGTGATAAAGCATTATTAGTCCGGTTGCCTTGTTCGCTGTGTTGAGCACCTCCCTCGAAGGACCCAAACATGGGAACAAGAGTGCTCAGGTTTATTCCAAACACCCCAGCACTCGTGGCACGGGGGCAGAAGCCGAGGACTAGCCATCTCTCAGATTGGATAAACAGCCAAACAGAAGGCAATATTTTAAATTCAAACAAGCGTTGCATAGCGCATATGAAACAAGTTTTCATAAATACAGGATAAAACGAGCAAGTCTCACTCAAATATTACATCTTTTGAACACTCGTCCGCTATGAGACGGGCACCCGGCAGAACACCCTCGTAGTACATCTCGGGGTGGCGGTGCTCCTTGCCCTCCGGCAGCCCTTCCTTGATCAGCTTCACGGTGTCTAACTTGACCCACTGCAATTTCACATGGGGGAAAGCCCGGCGTGCACCTTCAGTGCAGACGGATCGCTTGACGACCTCCAGCCGCGGGCAGGCATCCACAAGCCGCCTCACCAGGCCAAAGAAGCTGTTCGGAAGAGCGTCGCTAGGCCACAGCCGGACTATAAAGCCCTTCATGGCCTGCTCGGCCGCCTTATGTAGCTCGACAAATCTGCTTCAGCTGGTCGCTCATTGGCACCGGGTGTTCGGCCTCTGTATACTGAGACCAGAACAGCTTCTCCATTGAGCTTCCACCCTCAGCCTGGTAAAATTGTGTGGCATAAGACACGCTGCGGGGCAAATCTGTGAATGCTCCTGGAGAGCTCCGGATTCGGGTAAGTAATCGGTAATTTACTTTTACATGCTTGCTTTTCATATAGAAAGCCTTACCCGCCGCTATCTTATTCATTGCGTCGATCTCCTAAAGGGCCTTTTGGGCTTCGGCCTTGGCACTTTTTGCACTCTCGAGGGCCACGGCAAGCTCAGACTCTCGAGTCTTCGAGTCAAGCTCCAATGCCTCGTGCTTTGTCATGAGAGCCTGGAGCTCTTGCTGCACCTCGCCCACCCGAGCCTCTTGTTTTTCCTGCTCGGTGCGCTCCTTGGCCGCTTTATCTTTAGCCTTGGTTAGCGCTTGCTTCAGGGTCGCCACCTCGGTCGTGGCCCCTGGCAAATATACGATGATCCTGTCATTTTGCAATTGCGTCTTCTTTTATATATACATATCTATAGACAGGGTATTACTTACCCTTGTTCTCCTCGAGCTGCCTCTTGGCAAGGCCGAGCTCTTTCCTGGACCCCTCGAGGTCCTGCTTCAGTACGGCGACCTCCGCAGTCAGTGCGGCGGACGCCAGCAGCGAAGCCTGCATATGCATATTGACATACTTATATTAGACTCCTGCGATATTATTTGATCCTCTGTTCGGCTTTTCTTTTTGAACACCGAACAAAGCATCAGGGGCTACTGTCTATGCGGTAATATTTTTACTACATTTTAAAACACTTACCTCAAAGCCTGTTAGAAGGCTGGCACAGGCTTCAGTCAATCCGCTCTTGGCGGATTGAACCTTCTGGACCACCGCACTCATAATAGTACGGTGCTCCTCGTTGATGGAAGCGCTGTGACGCGCTTCCAGCAGATTGTCCGGCGCCTCTGGATGGACAGAGGTCACCGACACAGGCGTCTTGCCCCTCTTAGAAGGAGGCCGCCTGCCCGAGCCCAGAACCACTGGAGGTTCCGGCGCGGTGTTCGGCTAAGGGCCGAACTCCGAGCTCTCAGGGGCCCCATCCCCTCGGCTCCCGGAGTCTGGAAGGTCGCCTTGAGGCACCTCCGGGACTGTCTCCCCTCGACCCGGTGCCTCTTGAGACAGCACCTCGGCGTCGTCAGCAGGATGAGGGGAGGTGGCGGTTGGGACTGGATCGCTATCCATGTCCGACGAGCCCAGGGAGCCGTCCGATGATACATCGATACTGGCTCGTGGCGGCCTGCATAATTATGTTCGGCGTTAGGAAAAGCAGTGCGACAAAGGAATGGTATGAGTTACTCTGGTATCCGAATACTTACGATCTCCCCAGGGGCTTGGCCCTGGGCAACCACTCGTCTTCGCCTTCATCGGCGGCGGTGGAATTGTCTGGAAGGAGAGTCCTTCCCTTCTTGGACCCTTCGGCCCCCAGTTGGGGCGGCCTTCCTTTTCTTATCTCCCCCAGCTGGAGGGGGAGCATCTTCTTCTTCTCCCTCGTCTTCGGGGGAGGAGTGCGCCGCAGAGTCATCGGACGGTGAGTCCGACGACGCCTGGCGTCGGGAACTCTTTCGGGTTCCCTTGGCCTTCTTGGTCTTCTCCGGCACCGTATAAGGAGCCGGAGTTAGCATCTTTGCCAGAAGAGCGTCTGCTGGGCCTTCGGGCAAAGGAGCCGGACAGTCGATCTGTCCGGCCGTCTCCTGCCAGTCCTGTCAAAGGTACGGGAGTTTAGATCCCGCATGGAGTCAATCTATAAAAAATAAGTATCCTGTGAAAGGTAAAGCAGCTTACCGCACTGGCTTGGCGCTTCGCGCTGAATCCGCGATCCTCAGTAATGGGAGGGCGGACCTCGGCGCTTTTGAACAACACCCTCCAGGCATCTTCGTGAGTTGTGTCGAAGAGCCTGTTCAGAGTTCGGTGCTGCGTCGGGTCGAATTCCCACAAGTTGAACTCCCGTTGTTGGCACGGGAGGATCCGGTGGTGGAGCATGACCTGGACCACGTTGACGAGTTTGAGCTTCTTGTTCACCATGTTTTGAATACATGTTTGGAATCCGGTCAGCTCTCTTAAACTACCCCAGGACAGGCCCTTCTCTTTCCAGGAGGTGAGCCGCGTGGGGATGCCAGATCGGAACTCGGGGGCCGCTGCCCATGCAGGGTCGCGCGGCTCGGTGATGTAGAACCACCCCGATTGCCACCCCTTTATGGTTTCCACAAAGGAGCCCTCGAGCCATGTTACGTTGGGCATCTTGCCCACCATGGCGCCTCCGCACTCCGCCTGGCGGCCGCCCACAACCTTCGGCTTGACATTGAAGGTCTTCAACCATAAGCCGAAGTGGGGCTTGATGCGGAGGAAGGCCTCGCACACAACGATAAACGCCGAGATGTTGAGGATGAAGTTCGGGGCCAGATCATGGAAATCCAGGCCGTAATAGAACATGAGCCCCCGGACGAACGGGTGGAGAGGGAATCCCAGTCCGCGGCGGAAATGGGTGAGGAACACTACCCTCTCATGGGGCCTGGGGGTGGGGATGAGCTACCCCTCATCTAGGAGCCGGTGCGCGATGTCGTCGGGCAGGTATCCGGCTCTCCTCAGCTTCTTGATTTCTCCATCCGTGACGGAGGAGACCATCCACCTGCCTCCCGCTCCGGACATGGTTGGAGAAGGTTGAGGTGGGAAGTGCGGACTTGGGCGCTAGAGCTCGAGTGTGCAAAAACGGATGAGCAAAGTAGGAAGAAGGCATGGATGAAAAGGTGAATCCTTATCCCTTTATATGGGCGGATGAAACTAAGCATCCCCACTAGCCTGGTAAAACTCGCTCGTCCCCCGAGCGTCGTAATCGATGGCACAGTTGGGTTACCCATACCCGTATTGATGAGAATCCCGTGATAAGGGGACACGATGTCTGTTTTGACAAGACATGTGAAAAAACTGCCTCGCGTTATGTGCGGGGCTAGTTAAAGGAAACGGTTCGAATAATCACCGGGCCGTGACGTAATGTCCTGTTGCTAAAACAGGTCAACAAATTGGATTTGTGGAAATATTATTCTCTCTACGGTGGTATGTGGAACTTATTTTGCAGAGCCGGACACTATCCTTGTGTTCAAAATCTTATATGAAGTATTTGGAGGAGGAACCTGCCTTGCAATGCCGAAGACAATCTGCGCGTCGGACTCGTCGTCATTAAAGCCTGGTTCAGGGGCTACTGAGGGAGTCCTGGATTAGGGGGTGTCCGGATAGCCGGACTATAACCTTTAGCCGGACTCTTGGACTATGAAGATACAAGATTGAAGACTTCGTCCCGTGCCCGGATGGGACTTTCCTTGGCGTGGAAGGCAAGCTTGGCAATACGGATATGTAGATCTCCTCCCATTGTAACCGACTATGTGTAACCCTAGCCCTCTCCGGTGTCTATATAAACCGGAGGGTTTTAGTCCATAGGACGAACATACAATCATACCATAGGCTAGCTTCTAGGGTTTAGCCTTACGATCTCGTGGTAGATCTACTCTTGTACTACCCATATCATCAATATTAATCAAGCAGGACGTAGGGTTTTACCTCCATCAAGAGGGCCCGAACCTGGGTAAAACATTGTGTCCCCTGCCTCCTGTTACCATCCGGCCTAGACGCACAGTTCGGGACCCCCTACCCGAGATCCGCCGGTTTTGACACCCACACCCGGCCTCGGAAGATCAACACATCGCAGCCCTACCTAGGCACAACAAAGAGGTCAGCACGCCGGTCTAAATCCTATGGCGCAGGTGTCTGGGCCCATCGCCCATTGCACACCTGCACGTTGCGTACGCGGCCGGTGAGCAGACCTAGCCTCCCTTATACAAGAGCAGGCGTTCCAGTCCAACCAGGCGCGCGCCGCTCAGTCGCTGATGTCAGGAAGGCCTCGACTGATACCACGACGTCGAGTGCCCATAACTGTTCCCGCGTAGTTGGTTAGTGCGTATAGGCCAGTAGCCAGACTCAAATCAAATACCAAGATCTCGTTAAGCGTGTTAATTGAAGTATCCGCGAACGCCGACTAGGGCCAGGCCCACCTCTCTCCTAGGTGGTCTCAACCTGCCCTGTCGCTCCGCCACAAAGTAATAGTCAGGGGCCGTCGGGAACCCAGGCCCACCTCTACCTGGATGGAGCCACCTGCCCCTTCAGCCACCATCTCCGAACAGTCTCGTAAGTAATGTAGCAGTATAAGTATATATCATATGCCCGCGATCACCTCCCGAAGTGATCACGGCCCAGTAGTATAGCATGGCAGACGGACAAGAGTGTAGGGCCACTGATGGAACACTAGCATCCTATACTAAGCATTTAGGATTGCGGGTAAAGGTAACAACAGTAGTAGCAAGGACAGGTTATGCATCAGGATAGGATAAGGGAAAGCAGTAACATGCTACACTACTCTAATGCAAGCAGTAGAGAGAAGAATAGGCGATATCTGGTGATCAAAGGGGGGGCTTGCCTGGTTGCTCTGGCAAGAGAGAGGGGTCGTCAACACTGTAGACGAACTGGGGGTCGCCGGCAGTCCCAGGGTCTACCGAAAAGAAGTAACGGAGGGGGAACACAATAAATAACAGAGCAAACAAAGCAACACAAAGCATAACATGGCAATGCGCGGTGCCAGGGGTGACCTAACGCAGTTTGAGGTGATAACGGTGAAGGAGGGACATCCGGGAAAATATCCCCGGTGTTTCGCGTTTTCGGACAGACGAACCGGAGGGGGAAAGTTGCGTGTTCGCTATGCTAGGGACATGAGACAGACGAACGGACTGCGTATTCGGATTCGTCTCGTCGTTCTAAGCAACTTTCATGTACAAAATATTTTCATCTGAATTACGGATTATTTTATATTAAAATTTTAAGTTTAAATAAAATTCTAGAATTAATACTAATTTGAAAATAAATATTAAATTGCTACATGCACACACAAAGTGTACACGCCAAAGCAGCACAGAGGTTGACAGTGGGCCAGGTAGGGTCCAGTCAGTACTGTTGACTCAGCCAACATTTGACTGGTCAAATTGTGAATAGTAAAGGTGGGTCCCGGCTGTCATAGACTTAGGTACTTTTAATTTAATTTATCATTTTAATTTACAGAGGAGGTCCACATGCCATATGTACATAAGCTACTAACCTACTAACCCATCTATTTTAGAATAAAGGGAGTAATTAACTAGTACTACTAACCTATCCTAACACTAACAGGGCCGGTCCTAACACACACGTACGCACACACACAGGACACACACTCACGCACACACACAAGCACAGCTCGGCCATGGCCATGGCCTGCCGTAGCAACGGAGGCAGCAAGCGGCCGCATCGACGGACAGTAGCGGCAGCAGCAGCTTAGCAGGAGGAGCAGCAGAGCACTAGTAGCGGCAACTGGGCAAAGCAAGCAGCAGCGACGGCGGCAGTAGTTGCAGTGCAAATAGCAGCAAATGTTGGAGGCAGCAGCGGCAGCGCTAGTAGTAAGCAGTAGACAGGAGCAGCAGCAACAAGCAAGGCAATAGTGGCAGTATCAACTAGCGGAAGCAACAGGGGGCATTAGGAGCACACACACAACGGACATGGAAATGGCCAGAGGCAAGTGCGGGCTCGTGCGAGCGGCTGTGGACGTGCGCGCCGGCGAGGCGCAAGTGCGTGGGGCGCGGTTGGGCATCCACGTGCAGACAGGGGCTTAGGCTGGAGCAGCACGGGCATACGGGCGTGACCACGGGCACGGACGGGCCTAGCTCCAGCCATGGCGACTGGTCTTCGTGGGGCGACGTCTACAGCGACAGATCGAGGGGAGAAAGCGGGGGAATCGGGAGATGAGCTCACCGCGATCTCGATGGCGAGGTCGGGGAGGCCGGGGACGGACCAGAGTGGTGGAAATCGACGATGGTGACGACGACGTGCATGGGGAAGACGAGCTCGATGGCGAGCGTACGGGCCTTCCCGGCTCGTTCGAACGCATGTAGGCGAAGGAGACGATGACGAGGGAGATCCTGGACATCTCGGCTCGACGGGGGAAGGCTGGTGACCGCGGGATCGACGAGGCGACGACGACGGGAGTGCTCGGCTCCGCGTGGGAAAGAAGAAAAATTGGCACGAAGGGGAATAGCACGGGTTCTAGGGTTTGGCCGAGACGGGACGGC
This sequence comes from Triticum urartu, assembly GCF_003073215.2. Classification (NCBI taxonomy): domain Eukaryota; kingdom Viridiplantae; phylum Streptophyta; class Magnoliopsida; order Poales; family Poaceae; genus Triticum; species Triticum urartu. The sequence continues at coordinate 170,273,722 of NC_053025.1, read as the reverse complement.
ACCATGTAGGCAACGAGGGGGTCGGGATGGTCGCCACGAGACCCGGGCGCCATGGGATGGCCGCCACGATCCCCCTCAGCTCCTGTAGCGAGGAGGCAGAAGTGTGGGGTGTGGGTTGGGCTTCTCCCAGGCCACATGGGCCTCTTTTATTTGATTCCTTTTCTGTTTTTCTATCTCGTTACTGTTTTGCACTTTATTTTAATATAAATATGATTTTTTTTAAACGTGCGACACTTGTCTCAAAAATACTTGGAAATAATATGGACCGCCACCAAAAGTTTGGGGGCTATATGAACTCATTTAAATTGGATTTGAATTTAAATGGGTCTTTTTAGGTGTTGCTGGTTTAGTTTTAAATAGGTTGTGGCCACTTTAAATATTCAAAAGAGGTTGGTTTCTACATCAAAAATAGTTAGTGAATATCTTTAACCCATCAAACATTTTCCATCTATTATTTGAAGAATTAATTATTTGACTTGTATTCTGAATCTGAATTTGACTGGGTTTGGATCAAAGTGAAGTTTAGGAAATTTAATCGTGATGACATGGCATCTTTAGTAGAGGGTTACTATAGCTAAATTACCCGGGCGTCACAATTCTCCTCCACTACAAGAAATCTTGTCCCGAGATTTAAGAAGGGGGGTAAGGGGAAGGGATTTAGTTACGAAATCCTAACAAGTCTTCGCAGTCTTAGTTGCTCTTCTCGAAGAGGTTGATCCATTACATCGATGTCTTAATTCCTCTGCTTCAGGTCATCATGATGAAGTCATCATCCTTTCTTCAGAAATTTCATCGTACTTACGAAAGGACAAGGGGTAATTTCGGAAGAACGGACCTTACAAGGTTGACTATCTGGCAGATAACTCAGGGAATGTGGTAGAAAGTAACTCTCGAGTAGATACTTAAGAAAATATCGAGAGTAAAGTAAGAAGGTACCATGAGAAGTTTCCAATGGGCAAACAATCGTTCGAAGGCCTAATCAGAAGGTGAAAGGAGATTAGAGCAAGTATTGCATCTGCTACCAGAATAGATCACTAGGCAGGTGGAGCGTGATATGAAGTCAAGCGCGAGAAATAACTTTGACAACATGGTGTATAGGAGACGCAGGTTTCGATCCTGTGGAACTGTGGGTCATGGGCCCACCATGTGAGTTTAGGGTAGGAAGGGCGGTGATGTCTTGTATGACCATGTAGGCAAGACATGTCGGCGGATAGCCTGTCAGTTATGTCGGCAACAACGTCGGTACCAAGGGCGAGGGACGAAGAGAACCATCTTCCTGCTCGTTGAACGAGGCGGAACAATAGGCAAAGTTCTCGTCCATCAGTGGTTACCAGAATGTCATCAACAATAGTAACAGGGTCTTACTGACAGAGTTGTACACCGATGTGTTTGCACAAGCAGAGAATTATTACTGCTTATATCATATAGATCATAGAAAGGGTTTAAACAAACCAATGGAAAGGGAAAAGTGTCTATCAGATTAAACAGAACAATGGAAAGGAAAATGTGTTTAAACACATATTTCAAGGGCATATCCTTCCCAAGAACAAGCAGAGTATGATATCCAAGACCGGATAGAAGGTAGAAAACCACTTAAGTAAGGGGGAGGAAGCTCATGATATTACCCATACAACGGTGTTTGGATAATTGAGCAGGAAACATTTAGCATTAGCTTCAATGTTCTTGTTGAAAATCAGAATACCATAGACATGCTTCAAGATAGCATTGACATGGTCAACAGGTGAAGATCAGACTTTGGAGACACAAAGGATCCATCCGGAATAACTTGTAGAATAGGTCTTACAATTCCCTCATGGAAGAAGGGATAACCTTGCTGAAAAGGAATCTATAACAACAAGTCCTCCGGCCAGGTGTGTTAGGCATGACATCACCTTACCGATATATAAGGACCAATGTAATAACTCTTGGAAATATGTTCCAACCATCATATCTGACCGAGATTCAGATCTGATTGGTGTCAGGATACCTCAGACTCAAGATGCATGAGAAGAAAAAGTGCAACACAAATTGACGAGATGACATTGTAAGATCCTCGGGAAAGGAACTGTGGAAGCGAGTTCTGAAACAAGAGTTCATCAATAAATCTAGGAGAGGGTGGGGAGGTGGCTAATGAAATCAGCGACAACGAATCGAGATTTCCAAAAGATGGATTCCCACCAATATTCGAACAAGGAGATAAAATTTGTCAAATCAAATGATATAATGAGGTATGCTCGAGGAAAACATACACAACTAATCATTGATTGAAAGGTGGACCCGAAATATGGGCTTAGGTAGTAAGATCTCAAGGTATAACACAAAACACGAACAAGTTTGTGTTGAATGGAAGGCAATAAAGTGGTTGATGATAACTGTAGGATCGAAAGTATGTCTAGAGGGGGGTGATTAGACTACTTGACCAAATAAAAACTTAACCTTTTCCCAATTTTAGTTCTTGGCAGATTTTAGCTATTTTAGGACAAGTCAAGCAATCATCACACAATTCAAGCAAGCATGCAAAGAGTATATTGGCAGCGGAAAGTAAAGAATGCAACTTGCAAGAATATAAAGGGAAGGGTTTGGAGAATTCAAACGCAATTGGAGACATGGATGTTTTTCCCGTGGTTCGGATAGGTGGTGCTATCCTACATCCACGTTGATGGAGACTTCAACCCACGAAGGGTAACGGTTGCGCGAGTCCACGGAGGGCTCCACCCACGAAGGGTCCACGAAGAAGCAACCTTGTCTATCCCACCATGGCCATCGCCCACGAAGGACTTGCCTCACTAGCGGTAGATCTTCATGAAGTAGGCGATCTCCTTGCCCTTACAAACTCCTTGGTTCAACTCCACAATCTTGTCGGAGGCTCCCAAGTGACACCTAGCCAATCTAGGAGACACCACTCTCCAAGAAGTAACAAATGGTGTGTCGATGATGAACTCCTTGCTCTTGTGCTTCAAATGATAGTCTCCCCAACACTCAATTCTCTCTCACGGGATTTGGATTTGGTGGAAAAAAGATTTGAGTGGAAAGCAACTTGGGGAAGGCTAGAGATCAAGATTCATGTGGTAGGAATGGAATATCTTGGCCTCAACACATGAGTAGGTGGTTCTCTCTCAGAACATATGAGTTGGAAGTGTAGATGTGTTCTGATAGCTCTCTCCACGAGTGAAGAGGAGGTGGAGGGGTATATATAGCCTCCACACAAAATACAACCGTTACACACAATTTACCAATCTCGGTGGGACCGAATCAACAAACTCGGTCGGACCAAAATAGTAAACCTAGTGACCGTTAGAGATTTTCGGTGGGACTGACATGCAACTCGGTAGGACCGATATGGTTAGGGTTAGGGCATAATGTAATCTCGGTGAGACCAATTACACAAACTCGGTGAGACCGATTTGGTAATAAGCTAACCAGAGGGTTGGTCAGGCAAACTCGGTGGGACCGATTCGCTCTTCTCGGTGAGACCGAAATGTTACGAAAAGGAAACAGTGAGTTTACATTGCAATCTCGGTGGGACCGATCCGCTCTTTCGGTGAGACCGAAAAGTTACGAAAAGGAAACAGAGAAATTGCAATCCCATCTCGGTGAGACCGAGATCCCTATCGGTAGAACCGATTTGCTTAGGGTTTGGCAATGGCTATGACAAGTGAAACTCGGTGGCGCCAGGTTGAAAGAATCGGTAGGGCCGAGTTTGGCTTTGGGTTTAGGTCAAATGTGGATATGGGAAAGTAGCTGAGGATTTTGGAGCATATCATTAAGCACATGAAGCAAGAGGCTCATTAAGAAACACCTCATCCCTCCTTGATAGTATTGGCTTTTCCTATGGACTCAATGTGATCTTGGACCACTAAAATGTAAAATGAAGAGTCTTGAGCATATGAGCTAGAGCCAATCCTTTGTCCTTAACATTTTGAGGGTTCCACTTTCACCATCCATGCCATTCCAATCATTGAGCTTTCCTGAAATGATCATCTTGTAATAGCATTAGCTCAATGAGCTATATGTTGTTATGAATTACCAAAACCACCTCGGGATAGTTGCACTTTCAATAACACGAATCATCAAGGGGCAAGGATGGTATGGCACATCAAGAATTCGATATATATCTTGGAAGAGCTTAGGATGTTGATGATGATCACGACACAGTTGTCGAGAGATTTCATGAAGATGTAATCGGTCGGCGATGCCATCAAGTCAAATGATGATGAAGCGAAAAGTTATGCGAACCAAGGGTACGACATAAACTCGAGATCAAGTTTGATGTTCAAGGAGAAATGATATGACGAGGAAGTTCGACGTAAGATTAGCTCATCGTCGAAAATTGTGCTCCGAGAAGGACCAGGTGGCACAATTAAAATTTAGCACGATAATGATATAGCCGATTGGGCTAGGAATGACTTGAAGGATTATTAAACTCATAAGCAACGAAAATTACTTAGAGTTAATGAATCAGATTATGGACTCGATTCACTATCGGTGTCCCTGAGTGTCTAACAACTCAGAACCCGGGGAAAAATTGGGATCGGTGAGAAATAATACTTGAAGAAGAACTCATAAGAAGTAATATGGTTCTGTGATTTTATTGAGATACCATGGGGTAATACTCGAAGGTAGAACATTATAGAGGTTGCAGAGGTGTATTGATCTGCAGAAGACAAGTGCTTTAACTAGTCCGAGAATTAAAATCAAGGAGAAAATATGACCGGAACCACGATTGCAAAGGATCAATTCACAGATACCAAAATGATATTATATCAAGGGAGTAATTATTATTACAAGAAGCTTCCATGATAGGATATACATCGTGTCCATGGGCATGAACACAAAGTTCAAGGTCGACTCCCACTTCTTCAATGCATAACCTTTCGTTCACTTCTCGCGTTTCAAAAATGACATTAGTGTTGAAATTTTTTACCTGGTGAAATACCAGATAAGTATGACACGTGAAATCTTTCGGGATCACACAGATTAAGGAAGGCATAGGTTCAACCCATAGGGGCTTCTTATAAACATATACCACAAGTTTCAAGAGTAAATATCTCCAGCTCAAAAGCAGAGCATGGTTGGCCAATCAGGGAATAGGATTTACCAATGGCATTATATATCAGAGGAAGAACTTCCAAAGTCATAGAATATGAAGGACGTTGTCGGATAAAATCTAACAAATGATTCGATGGTCCTCAAGGGATCTAATGTAAGCACCGGTACTCAACTAGAGGAAGAAATAATGCAAGGAGATCAGATTATAGAAGCAACTGACTAACTCAAAGCTCAAATGCAAAGGAATTATCAATTCCAAGACAAGGGATCAGAAGCAATGTTCTGATTAGGGATGGGTAAATGGAACAGCCTTAGGGTTACAATCGATGGCAATTTGATTGGTCAAGATCCAGCTCATGTTTAAAAATGACGTCTGAGCTGGAAGAAAGAATTCTAAGATTCTTCTGAGGATTGCAACCAATCGCAACATGTTGAATCAATGGACCCAAAATTATAATGACAATGGATGCCAATAAGATTACCAGATTTATGGGATTAATCATAATGCAGGCAAGCAAGAATTTCAAGAGCAATAGCTTGTTGAGGGTTTTTGAAAGATTGAATAGCATTTCGAAGACTTTTGTGAAACACACGAGCAACTGGGAATGAGAGGACACTCAGTAAGTGCGAGGAATTATCTATAGGGGTATTAATACAGAAAAGAGCTGTAAGTAGTAGACACAAAGCTTTCTCGGAATATTGAAGAATTTTTCAGGGTATCAAGTAATAACAAGGGCAACTGGGTACGAAGGTATAAGCGACAAGTGTAAGTAGTTGTCCTTAAGGATTTACCGGTGGTCGAGAATAGCAAAAGCGGTGGTCACAAAGTCTCGATAGAACACTGGAGAGTATCTTTAAAATCTTTTGGTGCAGTGGGTGATCATCTGTGATAAGGGGCTCTCCGGGAGTAAGTAGTTACGAGAACCTAGAGTCAGAGTTAGTAAATTCATTTTAACCCGAATAGAAGAGAGATCAGAGTCCCAGAGTATAGGTCGAGAAATAAAAGATCCTAATACCACCCAAATGGCGACGTGGGCCCGTAAGGCACACAGCCATGTTAGTAAAAAAAATTTGTAATGTCTTGACTCGACTTCGGCCAAGGAGAGTGGAAGGGGGATTTCTACAGGCAGTCGGCTCTGATACCAACTTGCGACGCCCCTGATTCAATTGTACACGAATCATAGACGGAAACGTGTACGATCAAGATCAGGGACTCACGGGAAGATATCACAACACAACTCTACAAATAAAAAAAGTCATACAAGCATCATATTACAAGCCAGGGGCCTCGAGGGCTCGAATACAAGAGCTCGATCATAGACGAGTCAGCAGAAGCAACAATATCTGAGTACTAACATAAGTTAAACAAGTTTTCCTTAAGAAGGCTAGCACAAACTGGGATACAGATCGAAAGAGGCACAGGCCTCCTGCCTGGGATCCTCCTAAACTACTCCTGATCGTCGTCAGCGAGCTGCACGTAGTAGTAGGCACCTCCAGTGTAGTAGGAGTCGTCGCCAACGGTGGCGTCTGGCTCCTGGACTCCATCGTCTGGTCGCAGCAATCGGGTATAGGAAGGGGGAAAAGGGGGAACAAAGCAACCGTGAGTACTCATCCAAAGTACTCGCAAGCAAGGAGCTACACTACATATGTATGCATTGGTATCAAATGGAATAAGGGTATCGTATGTGGACTGAACTGCAGAATGCCAGAATAAGAGGGGGATAGCTAGTCCTATCAAAGACTACGCTTCTGGCCACCTCCATCTTGCAGCATGTAGAAGAGAGCAGAAGGTAAGTTCACAAAGTAGCATCGTGTAGCATAATCCTAACCGATGATCCTCCCCTCGTTGCCCTGTGAGAGAGCGATCACCGATTGTATCTGGCACTTGGAAGGGTGTATTTTATTAAGTATCCGGTTCTAGTTGTCATAAGGTCAAGGTACAACTCCAAGTCATCCTGTTACCAAAGATCACGGCTATTCGAATAGATTAACTTCCCTGCAGGGGTGCACCACATTTCCCAACATGCTCGATCCCCTTTGTCCGGACACACTTTCCTGGGTCATGCCCGGCCTCGGAAGATCAACACGTCACAGCCCTACCTAGGCACAACAGAGAGGTCAGCACGCCGGTCTAAATCCTATGGCGCAGGGGTCTGGGCCCATCGCCCATTGCACACCTGCACATTGCGTACGCGGCCGGTGAGCAGACCTAGCCTCCCTTATACAAGAGCAGGCGTTCCGGTCCAACCCGGCGCGCGCCACTCAGTCGCTGACGTCAGGAAGGCTTCGGCTGATACCACGACGTCGAGTGCCCATAACTGTTCCCGCGTAGTTGGTTAGTGCGTATAGGCCAGTAGCCAGACTCAGATCAAATACCAAGATCTCGTTAAGCGTGTTAATTGAAGTATCCGCGAACATCGACCAGGGCCAGGCCCACCTCTCTCCTAGGTGGTCCCAACCTGCCCTGTCGCTCCGCCACAAAGTAACAGTCAGGGGCCGTCGGGAACCCAGGCCCACCTCTACCGGGATGGAGCCACCTGCCCCTTCAGGCCCCATCTCCGAACAGTATCATAAGTAATGTAACAGTATAAGTATATATCATATGCCCGCAATCACCTCCCGAAGTGATCACGGCCCAGTAGTATAGCATGGCAGACGGACAAGAGTGTAGGGCCACTGATGGAACACTAGCATCCTATACTAAGCGTTTAGGATTGCAGGACAGTAGTAGCAAGGACAGGTTATGCATCAGGATAGGATAACGGAAAGCAGTAACATGCTACACTACTCTAATGCAAGCAGTAGAGAGAAGAATAGGCGATATCTGGTGATCAAAGGGGGGGCTTGCCTGGTTGATCTGGCAAGAGAGAGGGGTCGTCAACACCGTAGACGAACTGGGGGTCGCCGGCAGTCTCAGGGTCTACCGGAAAGAAGTAACGGAGGGGGAACACAATAAATAACAGAGCAAACAAAGCAACACAAAGCATAACATGGCAATGCGCGGTGACAAGGGTGACCTAACGCAGTATGAGGTGATACCGGTGAAGGGGGGAACATCCGGGAAAATATCCTCGGTGTTTCGCGTTTTCGGACAGACGAACCGGAGGGGGAAAGTTGCGTGTTCGCTATGCTAGGGACATGTGACAGACGAACGGACTGCGTATTCGGATTCGTCTCGTCGTTCTGAGCAACTTTCATGTACAAAGTATTTTCATCCGAGTTACGGGTTATTTTATATTAAAATTTTAAGTTTTAATAAAATTCTAGAATTAATACTAATTTGAAAAGAAATAATAAATTGCTACATGCACACACAAAGTGTACACGCCAAAGCAGCACAGAGGTTGACAGTGGGCCAGGTAGGGTCCAGTCAGTACTATTGACTCAGTCAACATTTGACTGGTCAAATTGTGAATAGTAAAGGTGGGTCCCGGCTGTCATAGCCTTAGGTATTTTTAATTTAATTTATCATTTTAATTTACAGAGGAGGTCCACATGCCATATGTACATAAGCTACTAACCTACTAACCCATCTATTTTAGAATAAAGGGAGTAATTAACTAGTACTACTAACCTAGCCTAACACTAACAGGGCCGGTCCTAACACACACGTACGCACACACACAGGACACACACTCACGCACACACACACAAGCACAGCTCGGCCATGGCCATGGCCGGCCGTAGCAACGGAGGCAGCAAGCGGCCGCATCGACGGACAGTTGCGGCAGCAGCAGCTTAGCAGGAGGAGCGACGACGGCAGTAGCTGTAGTGCAAATAGCAGCAAATGTTGGAGGCAGCAGCGGCAGCGCTAGTAGTAAGCAGTGGACAGGAGCAGCAGCAACAAGCAAGGCAATAGTGGCAGTACGGAAGCAACAGGGGGCATTAGGAGCACACACACAACGGGCATGGAAATGGCCAGAGGCAAGTGCGGGCTCGCGCGAGCGGCTGTGGACGTGCGCGCCGGCGAGGCTCAAGTGCGTGGGGCGCGGTTGGGCATCCACGTGCAGACAGGGGCTTAGGCTGGAGCAGCACGGGCATACGGGCGTGACCACGGGCACGGACGGGCCTAGCTCCGGCCATGGCGACTGGTCTTCGTGGGGCGACGTCTACAGCGACAGATCGAGGGGAGAAAGCGGGGGGATCGGGAGCTGAGCTCACCGCGAGCTCGATGGCGAGGTCGGGGAGGCCGGGGACGGACCAGAGTGGTGGAAATCGACAGCGGTGACGACGACGTGCATGGGGAAGACGAGCTCGATGGCGAGCGTACAGGCCTTCCCGGCTCGTTCCAACGCATGTAGGCGAAGGAGACGATGACGAGGGAGATCCTGGACATCTCGGCTCGACGGGGGAAGGCTGGTGACCGCGGGATCGACGAGGCGACGACGACGGGGGTGCTCGGCTCCGCGTGGGAAAGAAGAAAAATTGGCACGGAGGGGAATAGCACGGGTTCTAGGGTTTGGCCGAGACGGGGCGGCACCATGTAGGCAACGAGGGGGTCGGGATGGTCGCCACGAGACCAGGGCGCCATGGGATGGCCGCCACGATCCCCATCAGCTCCCGTAGCGAGGACGTAGATGAGTGGGGTGTGGGTTGGGCTTCTCCCAGGCCACATGGGCCTCTTTTATTTTAATAATACTCTTCGTGAACTGTGGCAAACTCGCAACCGTCCACCGACTCTTCGTCTTTCCCTCTCGATTTGGAACTGCTGTCGCACGCTCTTCCTCTCCTTCCTCCATTTTCCTTCAGCCCTTCACCCTTTCTTCTGCCATTGTTCGGTCGTCTTCTCCATGAAGGGAACAGGCCAGAAACGACCCCGTTATTCTTACCTCGATCTGAAAGATGACGTGGTGGAGGAACTCATTGATCGGTGCGACGTCATCACCTCGGCTAGCATGGCAGGTTCGTTCAAGCCCATTCTCGACTCAACTAATAACATCATTATAAGGAACCCAAGAGTCAAGGAGCGGTTTGATCTCCCCTATCTTCTTCACAGTGACCCTGATGACTGGCGTCGGCACGAAGGAGGCCTCGCCCTGTGCAAGTTGATGCCGCTTGATAATGATGCGTATGATGTTAGATGCCATCGCTTGAGGGCAAGGCTTGGGCGGGCGCAAATGGAGATTGGGTTGTTTACATTGGGTCCAACTGCGAGTGGGAACTTGTGAATGTGTACACTCGTAACAGGGTTCCACTTCCAAAAATCTCAGCAGACTGCCCAGAGGTTGAGCACACCGGTATTGTACGCACGTTCAAATACAATCATGGTGACTGTCTTCTACGGAAGATAGCAATTTGTCGAGTTCCCAACCGCTCTTGGAATTACAACAACTATCAAGTTGTTGCTATCTTCGACAAGCTTGTTGCCGTCCTTGGTGGTTTGACTCGATGGATATTGCTCAAAAATCAGTTTCTGTACACGGATGAGTATTGTGATGCAATTCAATACAAGGGCCTTGTGTTTGCTGCCACCACTCGTGGCACTGTTTTTGCATGGGATCCTCGTAGTTTCTGTATGTTTTTCTTCCACCGTAATTATAATTGTTTCATCCACATGCATGCGGGTTAGCAAGTTTCCCTTTACTAATTAAGCTTCTTCTTGTGTTTCCAAGGTCCTGTGAACATCCCACCACCTATACTTGAAAAAATTTATAACCAAGGGGGAGATGACGATGGTGATGATCACAAGCATGAGGACGAGCAGCGCCCATATACTCTGTGGCGCCTGGCAACTAATTCCGATGGATCACCTCTTCTTGTGTGTATACAGCCCGCTGATGATGTTACTGCTAAGGAAGCAGGTGTAGTCTCCCATGATCGCACTCTCCGGACCTATTCCAACACCCGTTGCATGGTATTCGGGGTGGATACTAGTGTGCTAGTGCCAACTCCTTCTCCCTGATACAGAATTGATAGTCTTAGAGAAAACTCGCTCTTCCTTGGACAAAACTATCCGATGATGGTGAAAGGCGATCCAACTGCTATTGACACAATGTTACTAGTACCATTTATGAGAAGCAACTGTATCTATACCTCGGACATTTGGGTGGTTCCCTACCCTGGTACTGATATAGTAGGCCTCTTCAGCCTGGATGATCAGTCCTGCGTTGGTTTCCAGATCGACAATAGATAGCCCATCCCAGAGAATCACTTGTGGTTCAAAGCAAGCGTTTCCAACGCCGAGGAATGGTTGAGTTGAAGTTCATTTCATTGCTTGTTATTTGTTGTGTGGTGAAAACTTTAGTATTTATAATGTATCCTCGTTGTCGATGTGGGTTGATGACCTGTTGTATGTAATAAAATGATATGCATGTGATAAACTTACTAAATTTATTAATGGCTTTCAAGTCGCTTCTCTGAGTGAGTGGTGCGATGAGGCAAAAGAATATTTTCCAAATACATAATTGTACGTGCATTGCAACAGGTTATCGGATGAGGCCAATCAACAATAGTAGTACATTATTTGTACTAGCTTCACATGCTTCGCGCGTCGGGCGGGTGTTTTTACTGTAGCCATATGTTAATATGTTCGCTGTACGTAACCAACACCTCGAATCCTCGATACTAGTACTATATAGTAGGAGTAAGTAGTAGGAGTAGTAGGGTGGAATGCGCCAGAACAAGCATTCACGTCCAGGAGTACGACACACGCCACCACCACGACATCCATCTGACACCATATTATTTCTTGGAGTCCGTGCTAGAGCAATCTCTTCAACCTCGTCGTTTCTCTAACTTCAGCCATCGCGCGGCGGGCGAGGTGGGGGTTTGCCGATAGTCGGTTTCCTTAACTGTGGTCCCACTTGTAAGGCCAACTCCAACGCACGACCCCAAACGGACCTCCGTTTTGCACGAACTCCAATGATAATTTTAACTAGAAAAGCAAGACCAAAGAAAACAAGAACCACAAGAATACATTTTACTACTGCTGTAAGTTGGATTAGTGCCTTCTCGATGCATTCATTGTTGATCTGCGGAGGCTCGATCTTGCGTGCTTCTTTCTTCTTCGAGTGTAAAGAAGTAGACGTTGCTTCCTCGCATCTAGTCTCATGTCTAGCCTCTATTCTAGTAGGAGTATCAACAAGTGCACTAATCTCATCTCTAGCCTCTGTGCTAGCTAAAAGTGATACAACATCTACTAAATTGCGCTCTGTCAATATATGGATGTACTCTTCTTCCCAATACAAAAACTTGCATCCATTCTACTCCCTCCGTTGCACAATACATGCCTTCTATTTGTCAAAATATATATGTATCTAGACATGTTTAGTATATAGGTACATCCATTTTTGGACAAATGGAAGTCAAGTGTTTTGGAACGGAGGGAGTACACAATAAAATTTTTAAGTTAGCACAACTAGTCTAATCCGAGAGCACAACCGAAGATTTGGTCGGGTTCTTCCTTCTTTTGCCGACACGTGGGACATCCAGCATCCAGGTCGTGTCATGAAAGAAAATAGAGTGGTAGTTGAAGCCACGAGATGTGCATCTTGGGTTAAACTGTAAATAGAATCTTACTACTCTTGAGTAACTCCAAAAGCGGCCACCGAAGATCTTTATTGGATTTGTTTTTCATCACCAGCACGTCGAGGTGAAAGATGTGCAGGTTCAGTGCCTCTTGCGTTTTCACTGACATGTGGGGCCGCATGTGAGCAAACAGACGATGGGCTCCACGCGTCCGCTAGCTGGCTAAGAAGAGAGATAGAGGATGGCTGAGCACGGACTACAGGAAATTTGTTCTACGCACCTCGATATAGGCTCGATATAGTGGGTGGCATGGGCCATAACTAGCATTCACGTCTAGCAGTACGGCACACGCCACCCACACGAGTCCCATCCGACACCAATTTTCTTAGAGTCCGTGCTACAGCCATCTCTTCTCCCTCATGTTTTCTCATCCATCGCACGGTGGGCGGGGTGGGGGTTTGCTGATAGTCGGTTTGCTCAACTGCGGTCCCACTTGTAAGTGAAAATGCAACACCGCACGCATTCCCGCTTGAGCGGCGTGCCGGATCAACCGTGTGGGGGTGTGACGCGAACACGGCAGGCTTTTCCTTTTGAACTTGTAACTTGTAAATTTTGGTTCTGCTCCATGGCGCGACCGATAGATAGAAAATAATGATTTTGCCTAGAGTAATGAGAAGTTTGGTTCTGGTGCCGTTCATGCATGGAGTACGTATGAAAATTATGAAGTTGATGCGAAAGGTAAGATAATTACTGTAGTATCATATACTACTACATGGATTTGACGGAAAGATCAAAATACATACGGATCCATCAACCACATCCACGCCCTAGTGCGACGGGTCACCAACCGACGTGTGAGGAGTAGCGGCGTTGGCGGCGAGCTCAACGTGCTTCTGAATAGTGCCGTCCAAGGTTGCCCTGTGGTCCAAGAAGGCCAGTGTCCTATCGTCCTCCTCTTGCATGTAGTAGTCCTTGTGGACGATTTGCGCGTAGACGTGGGTGATTATGTCGATGGTGTCTTGCTGCGCCAGGCGCTGCGCGGCGAGCGCGACCTCGAGGTGGACATTCTCCGGCGCGACGGCGGGCAGTCGCAGGGCCACCAGTGCATCGAAGAGGTTGTCACCATAGTGGCCGTTGAGGGTGGTGGGCATCGCAGAGCCTGGGCGCGTCGGCTGGAGGCTAACGTCAAAGTCGTCCGCAAGCTTCTTGACGACGGTGAACTTGTCGAGGAAACCGACGAGGACCTCGTCGAACAAGGAAACGAATCTGTCATCCAAGCAGCCCCTCGCCCTGGCGGCCTCAAGCAATACTACCTGGAGACATTCCTCGGTGCCGGGCCGTAGGCCGGCGTCGTGGACCATCTGGCACAGTCGGTTGATGCTCGCGCTCATCGCCTCCATGGGTCTAGCTTAGCTTCTAGTCAACTGATCTTGCGATTCGAGTGATCACTCTTGCCCTTGGTTAGCGTGCGTAGGTGCGTAGGATTTCATACTACTCCTCGGCCCTCTACTGCACTTGCCTTTGGCTGTATGATAGGTGGGCCAGCCACCCCCTAGGCCCACATGTCATTCACCCAAAGGCAGTTGCCGTAAGTCAATGAAGCTGCGTCCCCCTCCGTGCCGGTGCGGTATAGTCATCTCACCGGACCTCTAGTTGGGCCAAATGAGAGAAGTTCGATGTTTACTGGTTTATTGGTCCCCTTTGCATTTTGCGCCCAGTTTTGACGTTTGATTTAACTAATAAAATGTTAATGCATGTAAACAAAAATGTTGTGTAAGTCACCTTACGAAAACCAAATAATCCCAAAATACTTACGCACGGTGCATTAACTCCCTCCTTGTTTCTTATTTCGTGACATATCAACCAATGAGAGATGTGGGCTGTGCATGCTTTCAATGACTTGAGACTACCAAACATGACATGCAGTGTTTAGTTCATCGCATGTAATCCTATTAGTACTCTAGTTAGCAAAAAAACATTAAGTTCTCTCGCCGATAGGAATAAAACACCATGTATTTATTTACAGAGGGAGTAGTACATTTTTTGTGACATGCATTACTAGATATTGCTAGTCAAATACTAAAGTCCAGATGGACGTGGTAGTACTCCTAAATCCATATGGTGGTGTTACTAGTACTACTAGTAGTACTACCAATGTAGTAGTAGGAGTACTAGCACTGTACTACCCGTTGGTCAAATTATTACATGCTGCTCCTCACAGTGAAGTGACAAGACCCTACGCCGGAGATGACACCTAAGTATAGGCGCCGTGTTCGGCATACCATAGTCAGCCTCACCGTCTGCAGCCACTATCATCATGGCTGTAGAGCTAGCCTGCTTACAACTAGCCCTGTTCGACATAATTTCCCGTGCGTAGATGCCCGTGCATTGCACGAAACACCAAGATTGGGGGTGGACGGCTCCGACAACGGCCATCGCGCCAAATTTTTCCACAGCCTTCTCGATGTGGTGGGGAGGAGATAAGGCTGATTGTGAGAGACAAGGAATTGTGTTTGTAAATAGGGAACAAGTGCTGGCATCTTTTTGCAAAAATGGAGAAGCTTGGTTTGTATGCGTCAGATCTAGATTCGACGGCTATTGGTGAAAGATGGGAGGCACAACATCATCACCAACTCAGGACCTGTTTGATTCGCAGGATTTTGAAAACGCAAGAATAGGACACGGCAATATTACAAGTTTCAAACTGATATTACAAATGTTAGGAGTAATGCTGCACCTACGAAGAGGGAATTACTAGGAAGTTTACGTAAGAACTTTCGTTACTTTAGGTGGATGCAGCATTATCGTACAAACTAAAATCCACCGCCTTGACAAGTCACTAATGGGCAAATAAGTTTTCGAGTCTCTGGCCACTTGATGTTTCAAAAACAAATTCAGCTTCTGCGGAGACTTTGTCATTTAGGCTTAGACGCTTGCGGTGATCAGCACGCCATTCATTATTGTGCCAGAGAACGCCAAACCTCATTACCTTAAGCACACTTGCCTCCAGAACAAAGAACCTGGCCAATTTAATCTCAGGTGTGCTGCCTCGGTAGTCGATCAAATCAATTTCTGTAAGATGGAGATCAAGGCATTCGATGAGATTGTTATAGTGCGGCACATTTTTCACTTTCGGGTCTTTTTTATCTGCAAAAGAAGAGAACATATTAGAGCAGCTGGCTGCATAAGATTGACGTGTCATCAAGAGGTACCAATATCATTCGCTCATACGATAGGGTTGGTTGGCTAGTGATATTTTTTTCACTCTCTCTCTCTCTCTCTGTTTCCTCTCATTTAACTAGGAGCACGTGAAGAGCTTGGACATTTGTTGCCTTCCACTATGTGGCCGATGCCATATTTCGCAAAAGTATGCCACATAATACGCATCGATGTCAAATCAAAAGATTTTGGCACCGCTCTCGCGATGTGAGAGAGTTGGCACCGCTGTGCACACAGACCCACATGTATAAACAAATCAATCAAACCAACTACACCAGCCTCTCACTCTCCCAAACAAGTGTTTTTATTGCCTCAGTCCTCTCTCTCTCTCTCTCCCACGCAGTGTTTTTTCATTACGTGAGTTAATTTGGCACCGGAGCAAAGTAGGTGATCCAGATTGGGGCACCAGGTGAGCAATGGAGGGGCATCGATGCCAAATGCATCACAAGTGAATTTGGCACATGTTTTGGCCTACATAGCCCACTTTTGTACTCCCTCCGTCCCAAAATTCTTGTCTTAAATTTGTCTAAATATGGATGTATCTAGTTACATTTTAGTGTTAGATACATCTGTATCTAAACAAATGTAAGACAAGAATTTTGGGACGGAGGGAATACTACCTCGTATTTAGTATAAAATTTTGACCATAGATTTACCTAAGAAAATGCCAATGCATGTCACTAAAAATTACACCATTTGAAATTATGTTCAAATATGAATCCAACGATATAGTTCTTAGTGACATGCATTAACATTTTGTCAGTTAAATCTATGGTCAAATTTTGATACTACAAAATTGGAAGAGTAAACCAGGACGGAGGTAGTACTTGCTCTTAGGGTAACCATAGAGTTACTGGAGTAGTCTAAGTTACTTTCCACTATGACTAGCCTAGGCTACTATAGTAGTACAGCATAAAAACGATGCAGGTGATCACGTGAGAAAAAAATACTAAAAACATTTCTTTTGGTGCAGTGCGTAGATGCAGTTTTGAAGACTACACTTGTCATCGTAATTTGGGAAAATTACGTAAAAATTGAGCTACGTTGTGATTACCGTTTACTTATAGGAAAGAAGTTTCACCTCGATGAGTAGCTTCTCCGTGCACGGAAAGCATGTAAGGAATCCAACAACTTGATCCAGATTGGGGCCGATAGATTTTAGTGCTAAGATCTTCACTGTGCGCATGGACTGGGTCAAGCTTGTGGGAATCATTTTTTGGAAGACGGTCGTAAATACATCAAGAAGAAATTTAAAAATGTGAATTTTAAGAAGACGGAGAAGAAGATGAGTGTTGTACCTGAACGATTACAGATCCAATAAAGAGTTCGGAGAATTTGGCAGACGAGTACACCAACGCTGTCAATTTCGGCGCATCAATGACCCTGATTTTTGTTGGACCTTCTAGATCCGATACGAGCAATCTCTCAAGGAAAGGCGCATTCTCAATGACCATAACATGGAACAGCTGGAGTGATCTCTTCCCAATTGATGTCTTGTTGCGGGGCCAGCAAGACAGATAAATCCATCGGAGATTCGTCGAGGCGATGTGGAGGCTAATGAACCCGTGGATCTGCTCAAGACGAAGGTACTCGAGCGTAGTACAGCTGCAGAGCAGGTGCTCCATAGCATTCTTCGAGATGACAACGTCGAAGAGGTCGAGCTTCTTGAGTTGAGGGAGAAGAAGGGCAGGTGCGGCATTAATCTAGGGAAGATAGCAGGAGCTGAAGTTGGCGCGGCGCAGCGTTGGCGTGAGGCGGAGCGCGGACGGCAGCACAGAGCAACATCGTCCAGCTTCAAAGCTGAGCTCCTCGAGTTGATCTAGGGCGGGGGATAAGAACCACTCGTCGAACTTGGGTTGGACCTTGCAGTTGGTACTGAACATGCGGATGTCAAGGCGTCTGGCTGGCCCAGGGTGCGATGAAAGGATCTTGGAGACTGTGGCCATGCGTTTGCAATCCCCGTCGCAGAGGCAGCTGTCAATGGTGAGGTTGAGGGGGACGCAGCACCAGAGGGGGCGCCACCGCCGGGAGAGCAGGGCGGTCCGCACAGCTAATTTTGTGGGGAGGAGACCGATGATGACGAGCAGCATGTCGTCAGGGAGGCTATTGATGAAGTCCAGGCTCGCCGGATGCGGTTTTGGCTCGAGCCGCCTCTGCTTGTTGGCTGCCTCGCCATCCATCTCAACCGGCGGCGACGCCGGTGTACATGTGTGCTAGTGTGTGTTGTGTGTTGAATGTGCGCGAGTGCGTCCTTCTGTGCATGCCTCCGCGCAATGGTGAATTGTGCGCGAGTGCGTCCTTCACGCGCAAGAAGTTTTTCCTCAATGCGCCCTCAATTTACTAGCGTGCGGGGTGCTACCCCGAGTGGTTTAAACTTTGTTTACTTCACCGCGTGTCAGATGGGCCTCTAGTTTACTTATTTTCACCCACTACCACATGGGCCAGCACACGAAGATACAGAACACGAGCTGACAAGGCAGCATGTGGATTGGTTGACCGGTCAACTAAACAATATACGGAGCTATACGCTAACACAGTGAGCGTATAATCCGTCGGTATAGAGAGTTCGAGTGAGAGGGGAGGCCCGTGAGAGATAGCAGAGAGAGAGAGAAAGAGCTATTCCCTCCGTTCGATAATGTAGTTCCAACATTTTTTAAGTCAAACTTTTGAAACTTTGACCAAGTTTATAAAGAAATTACTTATATCTACAATACCAAAGATAAATGATAGTATGAAGTAATTACATGTTGTGATGAATCTAATGATCGTTCCAGATGTAAATGTTTTTCTCCACATATACCTGGTCAAACTTTTCTGAGGTTTGACTTTTCAAAACATCCATATGCTTATGGACGTGACAGAGTCCCTAACTAGAGAGAGAGAGAGTGAAAAAAGTGTGTGTGCGTGTGTGAAAAAGACATGGACAACACATGATAAAAGTAGAGAAAAAGCATGTGTGTCTTATGCAAACATATCACACATGCATCTTCGACAACGGAGGCAAGGTGAGGAGATAGTGTGTGGTTGTTTGGAACCGAGAGAGCAAGACCCCTAGCACGTGGCCAAGAGGGGTCTAACAAACAAGGGAGAGAGGTCGAGAGAGACGTACGGAGAAAATGCAGACATGGGAAGGAGAGAGTGTATGTTTGTCATAGAGAGATCCCCTGGAGATCATGATGGGACTACATGGGTGGGAGATCGAGTGACAAGGTGTGTGCGCGATAGAAGATGCCCCGAGAGATATCAAGATAGACGTATAGATGGAAGGAGACAATACGTGTGTTCCTAATGGCTAGTAAGAGATAATCATACTTAGGAGGGGGGAGTTCTTGCGCCTATGATGGAGTGAGGGATTATGGTACTTAGGGGGGTGTGTGTCACATGGAGAGAGAACAAGGGCGGAGAGTGTTGGATGGGTCTATATGTATAGCGCGAGCGAGACATGTGTATGTGTGAACCAGGGAGATATAAGGCCAATTTCGCTTGCGTCCTGAGCATCTTTTGCCTGGCCTAGGGTTGTGGCTGGATTTCATGCACGCTTGTTTGGTTGCTACCCTGTGAAAAATAAAGCCCGCCTAGCCTGGGTTCCCTTGCACTTTAATTAGCCTGGCTGAACTCCAGACACTGCAAGTAGCCTGGCCCAGGCGACTGATTTCGAACGCCTGGCCGTGCCTGGTCCTGTGGCCACGAGGCTAACAGCAACATAGATGGATATTAGCATTAAATAATTGATGCATGGATTGATTGATGGGACGTTGATGCTTTGCCTGGCCCAGGCATGAACCAAACGCTTCAGCACCACACAAGCCTGGCCAGGCAGAAATATTTTACATATCACGTCCACACCAGGCAGTACCGGCCATCAAGGCATGAGGGTCAGGTCACGAACCAAACTGGACCAATAAAGTTTGAGAGAGATTGAGGAGCCCCGATAAGGCTGAGTGGTGCGTCAGATAGCTGAGAGGGGGAACGAGATATTCCATCCGCTCGATAATGCAGTGCATGTAAATTTTTTAGAAGTCAAACTTTGGAAACTTTGATCAGGTTTACGCAAATGTTATTTATATCTACAATATCAAAGATACATCATACAAAACTACATCTCATGGTGAATCTAATGGTATATGTTTGCCGTACTAGATGTAATTCTTTTTCTCCACGTACATGGTCAAACTTTGTGATGTTTGACTTTTCAATAAATCTATATGCTATGGACCAAGGAGAGTGCCTCAGTCGACACAGATCAAGTGTGTGTGAAGGACAATGAGTAAGTGTGCAAAAAGAGTATGTGTGTGAAAGAGAAAGTGACAACAAATGATAAATTAGAGAGAGTGTGTGTTTTTTCGTTTCTTATGCGAACATATCACGCATGCATCTCCGAGATGGAAAAGTGAGGCGAGGATATACACGAACATAGCTAGTGTGTGATTGTTTGCAACGGAGAGAGACACCCCTGTAGCACATGTCCAATAGAGGTCTGGCCAACAAGGAACAAAGGTCGAGAGGGACACATGGATGGCATGGACGCATGGGGAGGGAGAGAGGGTGTGTTTGTGATAGAGAGATCCTGTCGAGATCGTGAGGGGACTATATGGGTGGGAGATCGAGGGAGTGCATGCGCGATAGAAAGATGCCCCAAGAGAAATCGAGATAGACCATGCACATGTTTGTGATGGAGACTAAGATTAGCTAGTCATATACATATAGGGGGACTATGTGTGCCTACAATTGAGTGAGAGACCATCATACTTGGCTAGCTGAGCATGAGATTGTGTGTGTGCGCGTGTGAGATGGAGAGAGAACGAGGGGGAGAGATAGAGTTTTAGATAGGCCTATCGAGTGCGAGTGAGATATGCATGTGTATGTGTGACCCAGGTGGATGGAGAGTGTGAGAGAGGGGGGAAGAGCTCCGAGACGACATAGTGGTGTGTGAGAGAGTTATGGGCAAAGAGCCAAGAAATTTGTGTGTGTACGATGAGTGCACCCAAGATATCTAGCTTGGACTAGCTAGAGTATCATACATAGTGTGCGAGAGAGACCTATAGATGGTGTATATATGCATGTGAACTAGAAAGACCCCCCCCACACACACACACACAAAGAGAGAGAGAGAGAGATGGAGATGGAGAGAAAGGGAGAGGGATCAACAAGGTTTTTGTGTCGGATGCGTGCGACAGAATTGAAGATTGTCGGAGAGAGAGAGAACAGGAGTCCAAGAGAGGGGGAGGTCGCGTTTTATGCATCAAAGAATGATATAAACCATGTTTCGATATAAACTTTAATTCAAATATTTAAATTGGAGAACATGTTGTCTGCAATCCACACATGAACGGATATATGTGCATATCAAACAAGTTCATTAATTTGACTTTCAACATGTTCATGGAGTACTATAATACTGTACATTGAGGTGTTCAATTTTGGATTTAGTTCACTATTTTGACCTACTGAACGAGCTATTTCATTGAATCGAGATATTTCATTTTGGGTTTGATTCGCGTTTTTGAGTGGGTCAACTATTTGTCATATAGTAAATCGCTAGCAACGAGCATGTAAAAACACATTACTCCCGAGCATCATCTCTCCATCTAAAAAAGAAGTGGCAAGCTAATATTTCAAAATTTGATCCGAATTGACTTGGTAAGGTAGACGTGGATGCTCGTTCTCCCAAAATTTGAACGAACCGTTAAACATCCTCTCTGCTCGGTGGAATTCGCTCGAGAAAATAAATGGGAGACGTGAAATTACCGTCCTATGTGGGACACGCATCAATTGGCCCATTGTACATCGAGGGTAGGTTCGTAACTTCATCCAAGCGCACCTCCTCGGCCAAAATGACATGTGCCGAATAATTCATAAACCATGGTCGGCAAAACACGCTCTCCTCGCCCGAAATCGCTCGCGCCCACTATAGTTCAAAACATGCCCTCCTCGCCCGAAATCGCTCCCGCCCACTATTAGGGGAGAAGCAAAGTTACTCTACTATCCCCGGCCCTCAGTACACAGACCCAAGCCGAGAAGCCTATAGGCAAGGGTAGAACTGTAACTCCCCCTCACATTTTAGACAAATGCGTCCGTAAGACATGGTTCCACTCCCCTCCCAATTTCCCCTTCCCCTCGCCCCCCCATTCATACCTTGTGGGAACCAAATCACCTTCTCCCCGGGAAGCTCCCTTCTCCCGAGCCGCGAAACCTCAGCCCCACCTCCATGGCGCCCCCATCGCACCAATTTCACAGCCTCCCTCCTCCCTAAGGCCGGAGACAATGTCCATTTGCCGTCGTACCCTGGGTCGTGTGCCTCTTACTCCGTGCTACTGGTGCTGCCTCGACGACGGCCGCGTGAACCGTACCGCAGCCGATTCACCCCCGCCGTTGTTCACGGCGCTGGAGCAGCTCCAACTTCGGATCCGTCCAGAGTCCTGGCGCTGCTTCCGCGTAGCCGTCGATCGTCGCGACATCGCTCTTTCCCTGCCGCCGGTCGCCACCGCAACCGCGTCGGCCTCACCGACTCGGCAGCTGGACCTGCCTACTTCACCATGCCGCCAGATAGGTCGCACCCTCATCTCAAATCACTTTATTTAGGCGCTAGTTGTCTGAATTTTTATTCTGGGCCAATTGATTCCCAATGGGAAGCAGCACCCCTCGAGGCGGCGGAGCTCCTAGGCTGCCGGTTGGCTGGTGTCTAACGTAAGGGTGCGGGGCCGCAAGTTCACCGCGGAAGCAGCGCTCAGATGGCTATCTTTTAGAGTTGCGTGGGTTGAAGGTACTGCCACCGCCGGATCTGGATGACGGGGAGTCTTTGTGGATTGGCCCGGGGGGCGGCGCAACCACGACAGTGCGGTGGGGCGGGGAGCGGGGTTTTGGCCGGGGCCACGGACGGCGGAGGCAGGCTGCTCTGTCGTTGGTCGCTGGCTCTTCGGGGAAGATTCTGAACAGTGTCAGCCGGCAGTCACAAGACGGCCAGCCATCCAGCGTAGATCGGACAGTACCAAAATAAAATAAAATAAAATCGTGTGACCCCAATTTAGTCTTCAGTCAACAGACGTGTGACCACTCTCGTACCTTGCTGTTGATCTCTTAGTGTATTTCTTCAGATCAAAGAGATATGTCGTTCTTAACACTATGTGTTATCTGCATCTTCAGACACACCGTCTTCCGACTCATCGCGGCTGCTCCAACAAGGGAAGCATACACCAGAAGGGAGCTATAGTCCCCACTCAACAGTTCCCTACATCGAATGCGCGTGCCCGACATGGACAACCACAACAACTGCAGGGCCATCGACAAGTCAGCACATGATGCTCACTCCTATGGATGGCAGCCAGATAGGTTGTACCCTCATCTTACTTGTGTGCAACATTTATGGCTTTGTTATTCATCTAAGCATGGAAAATAGATCATCACATTTCACTGTATATTCATGCTGATCTCTTACGGGTCTTGTTCAGGAGTTAACGTTGTTCCATAGTTCAGCTAAGATACTTGTTCTTTAGGTAACGTTGTTCCATAGTTATCATCCATCAGCCAATGCTATCCCACGGGCTGGTGATTATAGTATTATACCACTTCTAGTATTACCTATGTTGTTCTTTAATACTTCTGTGTGCCATCTAGTTAATCTCGAGTACAAATGATACATATTTTGTAGCTTTCATCTGTGTTCTCCCTTTAGTTTATGAGACCTGTTGCTGCTAGTTAACCCCAGTCCTACTATTTATGTTGTCTCCTACAGGCACTCATTACATAAATCTAACTACTAGTTGTCTTCCATGTATGTCAGATATAATTGCACACACTGATATATCCACAAGAACCTCATGGAGCAATGTAAAGGCCAATAAACTTGATGTCAATGATACCCAATATGATGGAACATGTAAAGGCAGTTCTTCAGAAGACTTATAGAAAGATGATGAATCCTCTTCACCCCACAAGGTCCTTGCTCTAACTGGCCTGTGATATGGGTACAACATGCATATAATGTCCTGGAGTGTATCTACTCTGTTGCAATGCCATGTTCTTAGCATGCTGATCATGCATGTAAATATGTCATGCCTTCCTATTTTTCAGTACCTATTCCATTCATGATAACATGTTTTCAAATTCAAGTACTGTCATTCTACTCTATCGCAATGCCATCTGCTTAATTTGGACATCATGCTTCTGAATATCTTATGCATTGTTATTCATCGGTATGTACTTCATCTGTCTACCATACCATGTTTTTTACATTGAAGTGTTGTTCTAGTGCTCTGTTGCAATGCCATCTTATTTTCCCAATCATACACGTGTATGTTGCCTTAGTTATTTTTGTATGTATTCCGCTAGCATACAGTTTTACATTCAACTAGTGTTTTTTTGCTATGTTGTCCTGTCGTATCCCTAGCTCTTACACCATACTCCCTCCGTCCGGATTACATGTTGCCGAAATGGATAAAAAAGGATGTATCTAGAACTGAAATACGCCTAGACCCATCCATTTTCTTCCGGATGGAGGGAATACATGTCAATATGTCATGCCTTTCTATTCTTCAGTACCTATTACATCTCTCTGTTGTCGCATGTTTTATAATTAAAGCACCATTCTTCTATACAAGGCATGCAAGGGGAAGACGACTATGTTAGAATCTGAAGGGTTACAAACAAGGCCTTTGCAAAAGATCCAAACGCCAGGAGATAATAAACCAACTCCAGTTTTTATAGATACTGCTCCAGCACAGAGAAACCCAACTCCTACTGATAATAAGCAGATTCCAGTGGCCAAAGAACTAGTCCGCTCGAGTCCAGCAAAAATATGTCAACTCAATTCTAAGAAGCGTGTGTGTATCCTTGCATCATGAAATTTTATAGCATGCTGGTCATATTTTCTACATGTTTCTTACCCATCTCTCTTTTAGAAAATAATCTTAACAGATAGAAGAATTTCTGCAATGGTATCGTTTATGAGGAAAGATTCTTGCAGGAATTCTCTCTACTCCAATGTAGATGTAAGTACCTGTTGTATATCACTATATTTTTACATCAGCATGTATTTTGTTAATCGGCGTGAATCCAACCTTTACCTGATCTAAATTTATTTGTAGCAAAATGTATGATTAAAGGCCACAATGTTGATTTTTGCAAGGAAAACCGCCTGGCAGTTTTGCATCCTGAGCTGCATGAGTGTACTATCTCATATCAGTGGGTTTGAATACTTTGGTTCTGCAGTGGGGTTTTCAGTGTTTTTTTACTGTGTTGTCATGTCGTATCCCTAGCTCTTACATCATACTCCCTCCATCCGGATTAAATGTCGCAGAAATGGATAAAACTGGATGTATCTAGAACTGAAATACGCCTAGACCAATCCATTTATTTCCGGATGAATGGAATACATGTCAATATGTCATGCCTTTCTATTCTTCAGTACCTATTCCATCTCTGCTGTAGCATGTTTTATAACGGAATCACCATTCTTCTATATAAGGCATGCAAGGGGAAGACGGCTATGTTAGAATCTGAAGGGTTACAAACCAGGTCTTTGCAAAAGATCCAAACGCCAAGAGATAATAAACCAACTCCATTTTTCATGGATACTGCTCCAGCACAGAGAAACCCAACTCCCATTGATAATAAGCAGATTCCAGTGGCCAAAGAACTAGTCCGCTCCAGTCCAGCAAAAGAATGTCAACTCCATTCTAAGAAGCGTGTGTGTATCCTCGCATCATGAAATTTTATAGCATTCTGATCATATTTTCTACATGTTTCTTACACATCTCTCTTTTAGAAAATAAGGTTAAACGATACAAGACTTCCTCCATTGGGATTGTATTCGAGGAAAATATCTTGCGGGAACTCTATGTGCTCCAATGCTGATGTAAGTACCTGTTGTATATCACTATATTTTTACATCAACATGTATTTTGTTAATCAGCGTGAATCTAACCTTTATCTGATCTAAAATTAGTTGTAGCAAAATGTTAAAGGCGCCAATGTTGATTTTTGTAAGGAAAACTGCCTGGTAGTTTTGCATACTGAGCTGCATGAATGTACTATCTCATAACACACACATTACTAAATTGTAGTGCTTCTCTGGTTGCCCATTCATTCATTGTGTCAATGTTGCTTTCGTATTACCTTACCTGGCTGATGATAGTTGTGCCATATTGTGTTAATTTGGTGTAGGCTAGTTGCCCAAACGTTCATTGTGTCAATGTTGCTTTCCTATTATCTGACTTGGCCAATGATAGCAATGCTAGTGTGTTAATTTTGTGCAGGTTGCTGAAGATAAGAAGACAAACTGTGAAAACAGCCAGGCAACCCCATTGTTTCTTTCCAGTAAATCTAGGCCAGGTAATATGGCAATAACTCATGATTAATTGGTTTGGTTCCCGTCCTAATTTATGTTATGATGCAGTGGTCGAGACACTCTCCACTATCAATAATACAAGCCTGCCAAAATCGCCATCTGAATCTGTTCGGTATCCTCTGTCTTGAATGCAATGGAATAAATGTATGTTTGTGAACCAATTAATGGCTGAAGCAATGATGGAAATGGTGGATGAATCAGAGGTGCAGAGTCGTGCGACACAACAACTGATCAATGTTTTCAGAGACAGTGTAGCAAAGCAGCAAGAACTTTCCCACATGCTTATGGGCGTCATCTGTGCTGAGGTTGCAGATTGTGACATTGTAGATGGTTAGGTTCTGCTCATTTTTTTGCACTGGCATCAATCTTTGATTGCCCAGTGGATGTAATTTCCTGTAATATATGCTAGATGTGCAACGTTATTCCCTGTATGTCATACCTTTGCTTGATCGGTTTTGGTCCTGTGCATAATTGCTCGTCGTAATGGGCTCAAATTATCTAATTTGGCCTAAAGACATGAACGAACTTTAGTGGGCCCATTAAGTTAATGGGTCGTTACTAGGCCGAAAGTTAATGGTCGGCCCTCTTACCTCCCGGGTCGTTAACAGGCCGACATCGAAGCGAGCAACAGGTGGCCCCAATTTATTTCACGGGTCGTTAACAGGCCGTTACTAAGTTTGGGCTACATATGGCCCAACTATATTGTAGGCCTTTAGCAGGCCGAAAAAGACAGCGGGCTTGTACTGGACCATGAAGAGCATGGGCCGCTAAGAGGCCGAAAGTCAGGTCGTATTGTAAACGGCCCAACTGTGTTGTGGGCCTTTAGCAGGCCGAAAGAGAAACCGGGCTGGTATTGGACCATCAAGGGCATGGGCCGTTAAAAGGCCAAAACTAAGGTCCGACTACAAATGGCCCAACTCATTTATGGTCCGTTAACAGGCCAAAAGGCACACAGGGCCGGGAATTGGCCCAACACTTAAATGGGTCGCTAAAAGGCCAAAACTCAAGTCCGACTACAAATGGACCAACTGATTTATGGGCCGTCAATAGGATGAAAGTGACACCGGGCCAGAAATTGGCCCAACACTTAAATCGGCCGCTAAAAGGCCGAAACTTAGGTCCGACTACAAATGGCCCATCAGATTTATGGGCCGTCAACAGGCTGAAAGACACACTGGGCCGGAAATTAGCCCAACATTTAAATGGGTCGCTAAAAGGCCGAAAGATGTACATCCTGAAAATTGGCCCATCCATTAAATGGGACATTAACAGGCCGAAATCTCATCGGGATGATATTGAGCCCAAATATATAGCGGGCTATTAACGGGCTCGAACTGACGATGGGCTGCAATGGTGTCAAATCTTTAACGGGCCGTTGACAGGCCGAATTGGCACATCTCGTATGGGTCGTGGGCTTAAATGGACCTGACACAAGTAAGCCTTATATGGGCCGGCCTGCTAATTTTTACTGGGCCGGCCTTTTTCACCAGAATGGGCCACTCTTGGGCCGTGCCACGTGTCGACCTATCATAGGCGCCTCCTGTCCAATGAGTGGATGACATCTGTCCCAACGGTGAGGCAACACGTGTTTCCTGCGGCCAATGATGATTTTACACGTGGAAAATCCCCATTGGTCCGGGCTGTTAACGGGTTATCGGATCCAAAACCGGGCCCGATAGCTTAACGGTGTGGATGCCACGTGTCGGTCACCCTTGACGAAAGCACTTATGTGACGCGCGATTTATTGTCATGGAAGTGGACACTTCCGTGATGATAATTTTGGTAATGTCATGGAACACTTCTACGACAGCACAGGTATGACTATCTTGATTCTGTCATAAAATTGTCATGGATGTACATGCATGACAAAAAACGCGACCTACTGTGACAAACACGTATCATCACGGAAGTGTATTTTTTGTAGTGGGAGTACCTAAAAAACTTGGAGATCCGGGAATACCAACTATACCTTGCTCCATCAAAAATAATTATGCCTTTCTCTTTATATAAAAGACTTGATTTGAATAAACTCAGACCTACAGAAATATCTTTGCAAATGGCTGACAAATTAACTGCCATACCTATTGGTATCTGTGAGGATGTGCCCGTTGTTGTTGCTAATGTTACTATTTTGACTGACTTTGTTATACTTGAGATGCCTGAGGACGACAACATGTCGATTTTCCTTGGTAGACCCTTCTTGAATACTGCAGGGGCTATTATTGATTGCAATAAAAGTAAGGTCACTTTTCATATCAATGGTAATGAGCATACGGTGCACTTTCCGAAGAAACAATTCCAAGTGAATGATATTAATGTTATTGAAAAATCTCCAACAATCACTATTGGAAGTTTTCAAATACCTTTACCTATTGTCAAAAAGAAATATGAAATGCTTATTATTGGGGACATTCATATCTCCATTGAGGTAACTTAGTGATTTACGATAGTTCTTCGGTTTCATGCTAATTGAAAATGGTTGTTAATAAGACTTGATCAACCTTATTAATGGATCATTTTTTAGAGGTATGAAGTTGATGAATTTAGTAAGCACTACCTTCTCTCCCTACTTTTTATTTTCTATTTTTATTAGTTAAATAAAATAAAAGACCATGTTTTGTCTATTTTATGAATTTCCCGTGCAATAAAAATGACCCAAAAATAAAAGTTCTTAGAATGCTCTGAAAATTTAATAAGATTTTTTTCTGAATATTTAAGATTTTCTGGTGCAAATAATATCAGAGGGAGGTGCACCAGGTGGGCACAACCCACCTGGGCACGCCAGGACCCCCAGGCGCCCCCTGGTGGGTTGTGGTCCCCACGTGGGCCCCTCACTTATCCCTTCACACCACATCATCACTTACCTCCAGAAAAAAAAATCTCCATTGCTCTCTCCCTTGTGTTCTTGCTCTCAAACCCGCGTATTTCGATCTCTTTGCTCGAAGCTCCATTTCCGAAACTATTTCGGGGGATTGTTGCTTGGTATGTGACTCCACCGTTTGTCCAATTATTTTTTGTTTTAGTGGTTTATATTTTGAATAATTAGCTAGTCTTGGTGTTGTTGTAGATGAGCTTGCATGTTGAATTCTTAGAGTTCTAGGTAGTTTGAATGCTTACTATGGCCTCTATGTATCCCTATGAGTAGTTGGTATCATTCTTGTGAAGTTTTGTTGAGAAAATTTTGTGGGCTAAAAATTTCAGAATTTTTATTCATAGGAAAACCGTGAATATATTTAGGAAGTTTGGTTCCAAGAAGAACTCCAACGGTGTTATTGGGGAGTCATCTGACAGTGATCTCCATCCTTGGAGGTTGGCAGAAGTATGGTCGTGCGAATGGCCACACACCCCGTTCATGGAAGAGGCTGGAATCCTTCAGGAGTTCACACAATATGCTGCTAATGCCGGCCTCACCGACTTCATCGCAGCTGAATGTGAACAGTATCATCTCCTCACCAACATATTTGTTCAAAGTTTTACTTTCCTCCTAGGAATAATCCTCGTGAGGTGCGGTTTGATTTATATGCTGAAACCCATCAGATACCACTTACTGAATTTTGTAACATATGCATGATCCCTTCTGATGGGAGCTTAGCTGAGCCTAGGCCGGTAGAGTTTGAGGCCTTTTATCGTACCTTGACGGTGGGAGATGAGAGAGGGGTGTAAGCTATCACTGCCGCTGGCTTGCATTTTCCTGTTGTTCATTACTTTGTTATTTTCATTGCAAAATGCTTTCTTGCTAGAGAGAAGGTGAGTGCACTCAGCTGACCAGACCTTGCTGTTTTGCATCGTGCATTAGAGGGCGACAACACTTGTATCTTGGAAGCTATTGTGGCACGTCGCCTCCACATTAATAGGTCCAAGGGTAAAATACATGGTGGGATTTTTGCTACGCATTTGACGGCTCACTTCGAGGTTGAGATATGCCCTCATGATTACCCTCTGACCAAGGTTTACCTAGATCGCGTGGCCATGGATCACCACCATTTTACTGATATCGAATCTCCTAACATCCCTATTCCATATAACCTGGTTTTCAGTGTTAACACTCGTGATATTATTCCCTTGCTTGATCCTGTTGTCAGGGGCGGATATAGGATTATGCCTGCGGACATCATCGCCTACTGGAACAATCAGGCTGCAGAGGAGGAGGAAGAGCCTCGGCAGTGGGATCAGTGGATGCCGCTCCTTAGTACCCCAACTACTATCCAGGCTTCTGATTGGTTACCAAGTTAGGCCAAAATCCTAAGCTTGGGGGAGTGATAACCCACAAGTATAGGGGATCAATTGTAGCCTCTTTCGATAATAAGACGGTCGAACCCAACGAGGAGCTAAAGGTAGAACAAATATTCCCTCAAGTTCTATCGACCACCGATACAACTCTACGCACGCTTAATGTTCGCTTTACCTAGAACAAGTATAAAACTAGAATTACTTTGTAGGTGTAACGGGATAGGTTTGAAGAATATAAAGAGCACGTAAATAAAAACTAGGGGCTATTTTAGTTAAAGAAGCAATAAAGTTAGTATAGCGAGTGTGGAAAAGTCATGGTAGGAGTTGCGAAATTGTCCCTAAGCAATTGACTACGTTACTAGACCGATCGATAGCAAGTTTTATGTGGGAAAGGCCACTGCTAGCATGTCATCCCTGACTTGGAATTCTATGCACTTATGATTGGAACTATTAGCAAGCATCCGCAACTACTAATGTTCATTAAGGTAAAACCGAACCATAGCATTAAGATATATTGGTCCCCCTTCAATCCCGTATGCATTAATTTCTATGCTAGGTTGAAGCTTCTGTCACTCTTGCCCTCCAATACATAGTCCTATCAACATACAACTAACCCTATGGTGTGATCCACGCATGCGCTCATATGATGGCCACCAAAGGATAGCAACATAACCACAAGCAGATTAAACCAATCATAGCAATTCACCAATTACCGATAGGACAACGAAAATCTACTCAGACATCATAGGATGGCAACCCATCATTGGATAATAATATGAAGAATAAAGCACCATGTTCAAGTAGAGGGTACACCGGGTTGCGGGAGAGTGGACCGTTGTAGATAGATGGGGGAAGGTGATGAAGATGTTGGTGAAGATGACAGAGGCGTTGGTGTAGATTGCGGTGACGATGATGGTCGTTGTGGCGTTCCGGCGCCACCGGAAGAGAGGGGGAGAGGGGGCCCCTTCTTCTTCTTCCTTGACCTTCTCCCTAGATGGGAGAAGGGTTTCCCCTCTGGTCCATGGCCTCCATGGGGGTGGAGGGGCGAGAGCCCCTCCGAGATTGGATCTGTCTCTCCGTCTCTCTCTGTTTCTGCGTTCCTGATTCTAGCCTTTCACCGTTTCTTATATTCCCAGAGATCCGTAACTCCGATTGGGCTGAAATTTTAACACAAAATCTATCCGGATATTGGCTTTCTTGCGGCAAAAGAAGGGCACCAATAGCCTTATGTGGTGGCCATGAGGGTCAGGGGCGCGCCCACCCCCTGAGGCGCGCCCCTGCCTCGTGGCCCCCTCGGGCATCGTCTCGCGTTGATTCTTCTTCCCAAAAATCGCATACATTCCAAAAAAAAATCTCTGTAAGTTTTTATCCCGTTTGATATGGATTTTCTATGAAGCAAAAAACATGCAACAAACAGGAACTGGCACTGGGCACTGGATCAATATGTTAGTCCCAAAAATAGTATAAAAAGTTGCCAAAAGTATATGAAAGTTGTATAATATTGGCATGGAACAATCAAAAATTATAGATATGACGGAGACGTATCAGCATCCCCAAGCTTAATTTCTGCTCGTCCTCGAGTAGGTAAATGATAAAAAAGATAATTTTTGATGTGGAATGCTACCTAGCATAATCTTGATCATGTAATCTAATCATGGAATGAATATTAAGACACGAGTAATTCAAAGCAATAGTCTATCATTTGACATTAAGACAATAATACTTCAAGCCAAGCAATTATGTCCTCTCAAAATAACATAGCCAAAGAAAGCTCGTCCCTACAAAATCATATAGTTTGGCCATGCTTAATTTTTGTCACACAAAATGCTCCCATCATGCACAACCCCGATGACAAGCCAAGCAATTGTTTCATACTTAGCATTTTCAAACTTTTTCAACTTTCACGCAATACATGAGCGCGAGCCATGGACATAGCACTATAGGTGGAATAGAATATGATGATGGAGGTTGTGTGGAGAAGACAAAAAAGGAGAAAGTCTCACATCGACGCGGCTAATCAATGGGCTATGGAGATGCCCATCAATTGATGTCAATGCGAGGAGTACGGATTGCCATGCAACGGATGCACTAGAGCTATAAATGTATGAAAGCTCAACAAAAGAAACTAAGTGGGTGTGCATCCAACTTGCTTGCTCACGAAGACCTAAGGCACTTGTGGAGGCCCATTGTTGGAATATAAAAGCCAAGTTCTATAAGTGTATGAAAGCTCAAATTGGATACTAAGTGGGTGTGCATTCAACTTGCTTGCTCATGAAGACCTCGGGATTTGAGGAAGCCCATCATCAAAATATACAAGCCAAGTTATATAATGAAAATTCCCACTAGTATATGAAAGTGATAACTCAAGAGACTCTCTATATGAAGAACATGGTGCTACTTTGAAGCAAAAGTGTGGTAAAAGGATAGTAACATTGCCCCTTCTCTCTTTTTCTCTCAATTTTTTTTGGTGGGCTTCTTTGGCCTTTTTTTATTTGGGCTTCTTTGGCCCCTTTTATTTATTTTATTTTTTTAAGTCAGGAGTCTCATCCCGACTTGTGGGGGAATCATAGTCTCCATCATCCTTTCCTCACTGGGCAATGCTCTAATAATGATGATCATCACACTTTTATTTACTTACAACTCGATGTCTAGAACAAAGTATGACTCTATATGAATGCCTCCCGCGGTGTACCGGGATGTGCAATGATCTAGCGTAGCAAAGACATCAAAACACGGAAAAGCCATGAAAACATCATGCTAGCTATCTTACGATCATGCAAAGCAATATGACAATGAATGCTCAAGTCATGTATATGATGATGATGGAAGTTGCATGGCAATATATCTCGGAATGGCTATGGAAATGCCATAATAGGTAGGTATGGTGGCTGTTTTGAGGGAGTCTTATGTGTGATAGAGCGTATCATATCACGGGGTTTGGATGCACCGGTGAAGTTTGCACCAACTCTCGGGGTGAGAAACGGTAATGCACGGTACCGAAGAGGCTAGCAATGATGGAAGGGTGAGAGTGCGTATAATCCATTGACTCAACGTTAGTCATAAAGAACTCACATACTTATTGCAAAAATCTACAAGTCATCAAAACCAAGCACTACGCGCATGCTCCTAGGGGGATAGGTTGGTAGGAAAAGACCATCGCTCGTCCCCGACCGCCACTCATAAGGAAGGCAATCAGAGAAACACCTCATGCTTCAAATTTGTCACACAATGGTTACCATATGTGCATGCTACGGGACTTGCAAACCTCAACACAAGTATTTCTCAATTTCACAATTACTCAACTAGCACGACTCTGATATCACCACCTTTATATCGCAAATCTATTGCAAGGAATCAAACATATCATATTCAGTGATCTACACGTTTTATGTAGGATTTTATGACTAACCATGTGAATGACCAATTCCTGTCAACTCTCTAAATAGATATAAGTGAAGCAAGAGAGTTTAATTCTTTCTACAAAAGATATGCCCATGCTCTAACAAATATAAGTGAATCAAAATAGCATTCTACAAATGGCGGTTTTCTAAGTGAAGAGAAACAGGCAATCCAAACTTCAAATGATATAAGTGAAGCACATGAAGCATTCTATAAAGCCATACTCAAAAGATATAAGTGAAGTGCAATGATCATTCTATAAATCAACCATGGACTATCTCATACCAGCATGGTGCATCAAAGAAAAGTGAAAACTAAATGCAAAAGACGCTCCAAGATTTGCACATATCACATGAATGAAACGAATCTGAAAACATACTGATACTTGTTGAAGAAAGATGGGATGCCTTCCGGGGCATCCCCAATCTTAGACGCTTGAGTCTACTTGAATATTTACTTGGGGTGCCTTGGGTATCCCCAAGCTTGAGCTCTTGTCTCTCCTCCTTCTCCTCACATTGAGACATCCTCGATCTTCGAACACTTCATCCACATAAAACTCAACAGAAAGCTCAGTAAGATCCATTAGTATAATAAAGCAAATCACTACTCTAAGTATTGTTGAAAACCAATTCATATTTTGTTTTTGCATTTTAGCTACTGTAATATAACTTTTCCATGGCTTAATCCACTGATAGAAATCGATAGTTTCATCAAAACAAGCAAACAATGCATCAAAAACAGAATCTGTCTTAAACAGGACATTCTGTAATAATATGAACATTCACCATACTTCTGGTACTCCAAAAATTCTGAAAAAATTATGAAAAATAAAAAAATTGTATAGAAAGACAGTGCAAAAAGTTTCAGAACCGTTTGACATTCCAGTAAAAAATGTAAAATCGCACACTACAGCCAAAGTTTCTGTCTTGCACCGCACAAACCAACAAGCAATGTAAACATCCTAAAGGCAAATCTTGGCACATTATTTTTATTTTAACACTTTATAAAAGCACACAACAGAAAAAAATTACTCTCTAAAACTTCCGGGTTGTCTCTCGGGCAGCGCTTTCTTTAAAGCCATTAAGCTTGGCATATAGTGCTCAAGTAATGGATCCACCCGGATCCCAAGGTATATCAAAGCCAATTTTAATTAACAATGATTTGTGATTTAGTAGTGAGAACAAAGTAACATATATCATGCAACAATGAAGTCTAACTCTCTTTCTATGCATCGGCATGTCATAAAAGAACAATTCATGCACACATAGTAAAGGCCAATGTATAGTATAAATAGTTTCTTGCAATTTTATCGTCTGGGAAACATAGAGAGGTGGAGATATAGTTCCTCTCTCATAATAATTGCAAGTAGGATCAGCAAGCACATGCATACTATATCTATCAAAATCATCATGTGTAGTAGTAAAATGCAACCCATCAATAGAATCCTTAATAAGAGCAAACTTCTCCGATATAGTGTAGCCGGGAGAATTCAAAAAGATGATATGACTATCATGTGTGGGTGCAATATCAACCAATTCATGTTTAACATAAGGAAATATAGCAAGTTCATATCCATAAGCATAATTCATATTGGCATCTTGGCCACAAAACAATCATCATAGCAATCATCCTTCGGTAAGCACGAAGGGAAATTAAACAATGTATGAGTTGAAGAGTTACTCTAATTAGAAGGTGGGCACGGGCACCTAATCCGCTCTTCCTCCTTTTGTTCTTCACTCTCCTCATCATCTTTTTCATCCAATGAGCTCATAGTTTCATCAATTTCTTCTTCCATAGACTCCTGCAAAATATTAATCTCTTCTCGGACAGCGGACACTTTCTCAATAAATTCATCAGTATCATAATTGTATTTATAATTCTCATAGCAATATTTAAGGATAGCTAAATTTTCAGGTCTATAAACTGAATCATCAAAATCTTCAAACTCTTTAAACAAAGATTCAATTTCACAAGCACCCTTAAAAGCAACAAATTCTTCTATTCGTTCCACATCATAGTAATCATATATACCATTATCATAAGAAGCTAAGGTTTCATTGTCATTAAATTTGCATGAAAAGGGAAGGTGTGGAGCCTTCATCCTATATCTCAAGCATAGTTGCCGAGCATACCAATGCAACATATGAATTTGATCCCATAATAGTTTCCATTTTTGAGTCAAGCCATAATCCCTAAAGTATTCACGTTGATCCAACGTGTCTCCAATTACATAATTGAATGGGGTTTTCTCGGGATTATCAAAGTTGTACATAATATCTTTCACATAATGAGATCGAGGGTTTTAGGAGGTTCCCCATCTCTAGCAAGTAAACCTATTTTTTTGGTATTTCGTGTTCCATATCCATAAATAAAGATAGCAAACAAGAGCACAGAATAAAAACTAGTTAGTGATAAAGCAAACAAGCACACATGAGAATATTCACCCCATGCTATAACTCCCCGGCAACGGTGCCAGAAAAAGGTCTTCATAACCCACAAGTGTAGGGGATCAATTGTAGCCTCTTTCGATAAGTAAGAGTGTCGAACCCAACGAGGAGCTAAAGGTAGAACAAATATTTCCCTCAAGTTCTATCGACCACCGATACAACTCTATGCACGCTTAACGTTCGCTTTACCTAGAACAAGTATAAAACTAGAAGTACTTTGTAGGTGTAACGGGATAGGTTTGCAAGAATATAAAGAGCACGTAAATAAAAACTAGGGGCTGTTTTAGGTAAAGAAGCAATAAAGTTAGTATAGCGAGTGTGGAAAAGTGGTGGTAGGAGTTGCGAAATTATCCCTAAGCAATTGACTACGTTACTAGACCGATAGCAAATTTTATGTGGGAGAGGCCACTGCTAGCATTTCATACCTGACTTGGAATTCTATGCACTTATGATTGGAACTATTAGCAAGCATCCGCAACTACTAACATTCATTAAGGTAAAACCCAACCATAGCATTAAGATATATTGGTCCCCCTTCAATCCCGTATGCATCAATTTCTATGCTAGGTTGAAGCTTCTGTCACTCTTACCCTCCAATATATAGTCCTATCAACATACAACTAACCCTATGGTGTGATCCATGCGCGCGCTCATATGATGGGCACCAAAGGATAGCAACATAACCACAAGCAAATTAAACCAATCATAGCAATTCACCAATTACCGATAGGACAACGAAAATCTACTCAGACATCATAGGATGGCAACACATCATTGGATAATAATATGAAGCATAAAGCACCATGTTCAAGTAGAGGGTACAGCGGGTTGCGGGATAGTGGACCGTTGTAGATAGATGGGGGAAGGTTATGAAGATGTTGGTGAAGATGACGGAGGCGTTGATGTAGATTGCGGTGATGATGATGGCCCCGTCGGCGTTCCGGCGCCACCAGAAGAGGGGGGGGCAGAGGGGCCCCCTTCTTCTTCTTCTTCCTTGACCTTATACCTAGATGGGAGAAGGGTTTCCCCTCTGGTCCATGGCCTCCATGGCGGCGGACGGGCGAGAGCCCCTCCGAGATTGGATTTGTCTCTCTATCTCTCTCTATTTCCGCGTTCCTGATTCTGGCCTTTCACCGTTTCTTATATTCTCGGAGATCCGTAACTCCGATTGGGCTGAAATTTTAACATGATTTCTATCCGGATAATGCCTTTCTTGCGGCAAAAGAAGGGCACCAACCGCCTTAAAGGGTGGCCACGAGGTTCAGGGGCGCGCCCACCCCCCTGGGGCGCGCCCCCTACCTCGTGGCCCCCTCGGGCATCATCTCACGTTGATTTTTCTTCCCAAATATCACATATATTCCACACACAAAATCTTCGTGGGTTTTTATCCCGTTCGGACTCCGTTTGATATGGATTTTCTGTGAAACAAAAAGCATGCAACAAACAGGAACTGGCACTGGGCACTGGATCAATATGTTAGTCCCAAAAATAGTATAAAAAGTTGTCAAAAGTATATGAAAGTTGTATAATATTGGCATGGAACAATCAAAAATTATAGATACGACGGAGACGTATCAGGGAGTACGTGTTTCTCACCGACATTACATTCATGTCCACTTATTCCAGTTGTCAGTGTTCACACTTTTTCATTGTATCATCCATGCTTAATTTATTTTCTTGCTTTCTTCTTGTGTGTTTGAAAAATCTTAGAGAAAACAAAAAACTTAGTTTGTAGTTAGTTTATTTTCTATGCATGCTTAGTTGTAATACTAAAAAGAAAACCCAAAAAGATTTCCTTGTTCTTCTTTTGCTTGTTGGGAGCTTTCCAATGTAAATAGTTTTTCTTGTTTTTGCTTTTCCCTTTTATTTGCTTGTTCAAGAAAACCAAAAACTCCAAAAATATTTTAGTGTGTTTCTCTAAATTTCTTTTCTTTTTATTCGAGTTGTACCAAGGAGAAGACCACGATGAAAATGTTGAGTGGCTCTCATTTGAATAATTGTTGATCTAATAAAGTGCCCATTTTACCTTGTCTTCTCCTGTTGGATAAAATGTTTGCAGAGTCCAGCTTAGTCCACGGCACTCTTGCACTATTATTATTTTCACATCGTTCGGTCATGCAAGTGAAAGGCAATAATGATGATATTCGATAAACTGACTATGGCAGAGAGAAACGGGTATGAACTTGACTTGTTCTGTTTGTGTAAATATGTTTAACCTAGTATCCATGATTCAGCCCATTATGATTAAACATGTTTGCAATGACAATTAGAGATTATAGTTTCTCATGCCATGCATAATTAGCTAGGAGTGGATAATGATTTATCTTGGATATCAACATTGCGTTAAAATGATTGTGATGTAGTATGATAATATGGTATCCTCCTCTGAATGTTCGAGTGGCTTGACTTGGCACATGTTCATGCATGTAATTGAATCAAAACCAACATAGCCTCTATGATATTTATGTTCATGGTGTTCATATCCTACTCATGGTAGTGTCCAACGTTACTTATGCATAATGCATGTTCCTGACTATTGTTGCTCTCTAGTTGGCCGCTTCTCAACCTATTTGCTAGCCTTCGGCCGTACTAAGTGGGAATTCTGCTTGTACATCAAAAACCTTGAACCCAAAGTTATTCCAGATGAGTCCACCATACCTACCTATATGCGGTATTACCATGCCATCCTAAGTAAATTTGCATGTGCCACCTCTAAAAACTAATAATAAATATTCTTTTTGTGTGCCTGGATCATTCATGGAATGACAGGAGGTGGTTGGTATCTTCCATGCTAAGCGGGTTATTCTCAGGTCGAGTGTTTATTCACTCGTCATCGCACGAGAAAAGGGTGGTAACAGGGATGCACAGTCCCAAACTGCAAACAGAAAAAGCTTACAAATAATCAAACAAAAACTCCCAATGGAGTCAAAACCTTTACTTTTATTGCTTGGGAACCGCCACTAGAGTGCTTAGCATGGAAGATATTGATAACTGATAATTGTGAGGTAAATGAGAAGGGTGCATGTCTCAAAATATCATTTACCTCTGTTTTAAAAACTTGAGCTCTGGCACCTCTGCAAATCACTGCTTCCCTATGTGAAGGGGCTATCTATTTACTTTTATGTTGTGTCATCACCTTCTAAAACAAGCGCCAGAACTTGAGAGCACTGTTGTCATGACTTATGCATTGTGTGTAGATAATGTTGGGTGCATCATGACTGGATCTTTTCTATCATGAATTACAATGTTTAGTCCCTGCTTGAACTTTGGAGGTGCTCTGCATTTATGTTTTGCGGTCTCAGAAAGGGCTATCGAGATACCACTATTGTCATATTATATCATGGTTGTTTTGACAACGTGTTGTCGTTTGAGACATCTTATTATTGCTCGCTAGCTGATTATGTTATTGATATGAGTTAATATAATCTTTAAGAGTTATTGTCAGCATGGTTAGTTATAATGTTTGCTGAAAACCTGGGTGTTGTTTAAGCTTATTTATGCAAACAAGAGCAAAAGAGTTCGTAAAAGTTTTTCTTTTTCACTTTCAGTTTATCAACTGAATTGCTTGAGGACAAGAAAAGGTTTAAGCTTGGGGGAGTTGATACGTCTCCAACGTATCTACTTTTCCTAACGCTTTTCCTCTTGTTTTGGACTCTAATTTGTATGATTTGAATGAAACTAACCCTGGACCGACGTTGTTTTCAGTAGAACTACCATGGTGTTGTTTTTGTGCAAAAATAAAAGTTCTCGGAATGGAACAAAACTTTGCGAGGATTTTTTATACAATAAATAAGAATTTCTGGAGCGAAGATCCACCGGAGGGGGGCACCTGGGTGGGCACAACCCACCAGGGCGCCCAGGTAGATTGTCCCCACCTGGTGGCCCCGCAGACCCTGGAACCGACGCTATAAAATCCTATTTTTCCAGGAAAAAATCAGGGAGAAAGAATTATAGCGATCCATGAGACGGAGCCGACGTCACCTCCTGTTCTTCATCGGGAGGCCATATCTGGAGTCTGTTTGGGGCTCCGGAGAAGGGGATCTTCGTTCTTCGTCATCACCAACCCTTCTCCATCGCAAATTCCATGATGCTCCCCACCAGGAGTGAGTAATTCCTTCGTAGCCTCGCTGGTCGGTGAGGAGTTGGATGATATTCATCATGTAATTGAGTTAGTTTTGTTAGGGCTTGATCCCTAGTATCCACTATGTTCTAAGATTGATGTTGCTATGACTTTGCCATGCTTAATTCTTGTCACCTTGGGCCCGGGTGCCATGATTTCAGATTTGAACCGTTTATGTTATCACCATTATATCCATGTTCTAGATCCGATCTTGCAAGTTATAGTCGCCTACTACGTGTTATGATCCGGCAACCCTGGAGTGACAATAGTCAGGACCACTCCCAGTGATGACCGTAGTTTGAGGAGTTCATGTATTCACCGTGTGTTAATGCTTTGTTCCAGTTCTCTATTAAAAGGAGGCCTTAATATCCCTTAGTTTCCAATAGGACCCCGCTGCCATGGGAGGGTAGGACAAAAGATGGCATGCAAGTTCTTTCCATAAGCACATATGACTATTTACGAAATACATGCCTACATTATATTGATGAACTGGAGCTAGTGTTGTATCGCCCTAGGTTATTACTGTCTCATGATGAATATCATCCAACAAGTTACCGATCCAATGCCTATGAATTTATCTTATTTAGTTCTTGCTAAGTTACTACTGCTATCGTTACTGTTGCACTTGCTACAAAACTATTGCTATCACTGTTACCGTTACTGTTATTTCTATCACTATTATTAAAACTATCATATTACTTTGCTACTGATCATGTTGCTGCAGATAATTAATCTCCAAGTGTGGTTGAATTGACAACTCAGCTGCTAATACCTTCAAATATTCTTTGGCTCCCCTTGTGTCGAATCTATAAATTTGGGTTGAATAATCTATCCTCGAAAACTGTTGTGATCCCCTATACTTGTGGGTTATCAGCCCTCCATGTTGATGCCCGGAGCCGGCGCCAGTTCCTGCTCTGGCTACTCTGCCTCCTCCTCATCTTCCTGATCCGCCACCTCCATCGGAGCCAGCAGCTGCTCCTCTCCCTCCTCCTCCTCTAGCTCTGGCGAGTCCGGAGGCAGCCCGGCAGCGATGCGGTCGGTGCGCCTCGCCTGGATCTCCTGCTCGATCTGGTACCGATACTCCAGCATGAGCATAGAATAGGTGGTTATCTTTTTCTTGGCCATGGCAAAGCCAGAGAGTGTGGGAAGGGTGCCAGAGCGGGAGGATTTATTGGCCTCGGGCGGCGAGCCGGACTAGCACCACGTACCAT